>NW_027500644.1:0-87994 GCF_021521415.1 Bidens hawaiensis
GAGGTAAAGGGGGAGGGAAGGGGAGAGAGGAGAGGGAGAGGGGGGGGGGGAGGAGAGATCGAATGAAAATTTCCCATAAAACATTAATTTTGAATAGCAACAAGATTAACCAAGTATATACTTGAAACTTCGAAATCAAAGTAAAACATTGGTCTCAGATTGATGAGACATCAAGAATATAATTCGGTGAAACATTGTACTAAAAGAGAACTAAACGTATAATCAAAACAATTCGTGTAAAAGTAATATAAATTCAGCATGTACCTAAACATATTTGAAATCCCAACTTCCACTAAACGTTATGTTTATGGGAAATTGGTTATAAATTGCGAGATTGAGATAATTGTAAAGAAGTTTAGCAATGCAACCATGAATGGCAACGAAAATTGCTTAGCAATCACAAATACCCAAACTCAGTTATAAACTTCATAATTAATCCTCGAAAGAATTTGATACGCAAAATTGCTTTGGTTATATTAAAATAGAATAATATATATATATATATATATATATATATATATATATATATATATATATATATATATATATAAAAGAAAAGAAAAGAATAATAAATAAAACAAATCAATTTTGCGATACTTGTCTTCTCGACGGTAGATTTGAGGCATAAAGGTTATGGTGAGGGTGGTGCCATGATTTCTCAACTGAATTTGTTGGCGTTGACGAAGGGAAATAGGAAAATGCTCTCTTTAAAATTCGCTTAAGTTTATGAAAATTGAAAAATAATGCGATGCTTTTATAATATTAACTTTTGAAAAAAAAGCTTAGTAATAATAATAATAAAAAACTTTCTTAGCTAGTGCTAAAGTTTGCGACACTTAACGAAATTTTTAATGTAAAATAAAGGTTTCTCTTTTGGCGGCATCCTATGAAAACTTTAAAGATGATCTCCAACTAAAAAATGACTCGCTTTGATAGATTTGTTATGATGATAATATAATAGCATCAATGGCTAAGGACTTGTTTGAAACAACGATTTTACTTTATTTAATGTTTGCATTTAACATTGAATAATATTATATATAATAAGAATTATAGTGGTAATAATAATAGTGACCATAATAGTAGCAATGAAATAATATGATAAAGCGATACTAATAATATTAATAATAATAAAAATAATAGTGATAATAATAACCATATGTTTGACTTAAAGTCTTTTTGAAGATCATCAACTTGATTAAGTACTTGTTAATTAACTATTTTGAAATAATTTGTCGTTTTGAAATTATAAGTGTAAGGTGTTCGTAAAAAATATATTTAATGCGGAAAAATATTCATGATTTAAAAAAAATATAAATAATAATAATATAAATAAGTGTGTTTGACGAGTATGAAGGGGCTAAGTAGGGGTGTAAGGCTACGAGTAAGCTCCAAGTGGTCAGAGGATGCGGTTTAAGATATTGCATGACGGACACAAGTTAGGCCTTTTTGAGTATTGCGGGGGTACTCGGGGTCATTGCAATTTGAGCATGCTTGAAGTACGAGCATAAGACATATATTTGGGATAAATGGTTGGTAACAGGTTGTAAGAATAGGTGATGTTGAATATGTACAGGTTTTCGGTAAGAGGCGGTGGCTGAAATTATCACATTTGTATTGCAATGGAGTGATGGGATTTACACTTGTTATACAAAGGGTGTGTCCCTGTGCTAAGCTTTTTGTTGGGGTACGTTTGTGTGTCCAAGAGTTATGTTGGGTTTTGGATAAGTTAAAGCATATTAATTGGATCTACTATCAAGGTTAATCATGTTTTGATGGGTTTTGGGTCATGGTTAGGCTCACGGTGGCCAATAGTGCGATAATATGAGTTGTCACTTCGCAAGTTGAGTTTCGAGGGTGACGCCGAGGGTAACAAGACGATATGTTGTGATACGTGGGTGATTCGCGAGACATGGGACGTTAATTTGGAATTCGTATTAAAATCCAAAAGAAACATCAGAATTAATCCATATAAATCTAAAATAAAAGTATGTAAAGAAATAAAATCACATGAATTCAAATTTGAAATTGAAATAGGAATGCTCATTTCCATAAAAAAATCTTACAAATTTTTGAATAATCAAATGACAAAATATATCAAACTTAATATAAGTAATGAAATCGAATTGAAAATCATGCGTTCATGTACCACCATGACTCTTTGTATTCCCAATTCAAACCATAAAAATAAATGAACATATACAAATATAGAAAACGAATTGAAAATCGACTATTCATGCATCACCATGACTTTTTGAATTTTCAATTTTAAACCATAATAGTAAATGAATATATAAATAAAATAATCATATTGAAACTCGACTATTCATGTATCACCATGACTTTTCAAATTTTCAATTTTATACCATAATAATAAATGAATATATAACTAAAATAATCACATTAAAACTCAAGTATTCTCGTATTACAACACAAAAATCAAAATGCGTTTTTAAATTGAACCGAAAGCTGGGTATTCATGTATGACCATGACTTGGCATACTTTCAGTGAAAACACATGGTAAAACATTGAGGGTCGGAGTCACACGTCGCATGAACCACCATGACTTGTGTGACATCCTTAGGAGTTCAACCATATTCCTTTTCACAAAGAGGACATGATCACGTTGAAAGCTTTAAAGTTGTGATTCATATGGCGTTGGGGTGGTATGTTTTGGCCTAATAGTAGTAGTAGTAGTAGTAGTAGTAGTAGTATAGTAGTAGTAGTAGTAGTAGTAGTAGTAGTAGTAGTAGTAGTAGTAGTAGTAGTAGTAGTAGTAGTAGTTGTAGTAGTAGTAGTAGTAGTAGTAGTAGTAGTAGTAGTAGTAGTAGTAGTAGTAGTAGTAGTAGTGGTAGTAGTAGTAGTAGTGGTAGTAGTGGTAGTAGTGGTAGTAGTGGTAGTGTGGTAGTAGTGGTAGTCGTGGTAGTCGTGGTAGTCGTGGTAGTGGTCGTAGTGGTCGTAGCGGTACGTCGGTAGCAGTGGCGGCAGTGGCGGCAGTGGCTGGCAGTGGTGGGAGTGGTGGGAGTGGTGGTAGTAGTAGTAGTAGTAGTAGTAGTAGTAGTAGTAGTAGTAGTAGTAGTAGTAGTAGTAGTAGTAGTAGTAGTAGTAGTAGTAGTAGTAGTAGTAGTAGTGGTAGTGTAGTAGTAGTAGTGGTAGTAGTAGTAGTAGTGTAGTGGTAGTGGTAGTAGTGGTAGTGGTAGTAGTGTAGTAGTAGGTGTAGTGGTAGTGGTAGTGGTGTGGTAGTGGTGGTAGTGGTGGTAGTGGTAGTGGTAGTGGTGGTAGTGGTGGTAGTGGTAGTGGTAGTGGTAGTGGTAGTGGTAGTGGTAGTGGTAGTGGTAGTGGTAGTGTAGTAGTAGTAGTAGTAGTAGTAGTAGTAGTAGTAGTAGTAGTAGTAGTAGTAAGTAGTAGTAGTAGTAAGTAGTAGCAGCAGTAGTCGTCGTGGTCGTGGTCGTCGTGGTCGTGGTCGTGGTCGTGGGGTCGTGGTGGTGGTCGTAGTGGTGGTGGTCGTAGTGGTGGTGGTCGTAGTAGTGGTGGTCGTAGTAGTAGTAGTAGTAGTAGCAGCAGTAGTCGTCGTGGTCGTGGTCGTCGTGGTCGTGGTCGTGTCGTGGTCGTAGTAGTCGTCGTAGTAGTAGTCTTCGTAGTCGTAGTAGTCGTAGTCGTAGTCGTAGTGGTAGTGGTCGTAGTGGTAGTGGTAGTGGTAGGAAGTGGTAGTCGTGGTAGTAGTAGCAGCACAGCAGCAGCAGCAGCAGCAGTTAAATAGTAATTCTAGTAAATTGAATGGGATGTGTACATAAATATTTGATCTTGATTATGAATGTTTTAAATGAGTATGTAATGTTTGGTGAAATTGGACAATGCTCTGTGGGCTTTCCGTACTGCCTACAACACTTCTATAGCACAACACCATTCAAATTAGTGTACGTAAAAGAATGTCATCTTTCGGTCGATCTCGACCATAAAGCATACTGGGCACTTAAAACAATCAACCTTAATCCGCAATCCGTTGGGACAAACATATTAATGTAGCTACGAGCTAGACAAGTTGAGGATGCAAGAATATGACTATTCACGGATTTACAAGGAAAGGATAAAAAGACTTCATGATGCGCGTCTAAAAAGTGAAAAACAATTTAAAGCAGGCGACCAGGTACTTCTTTATAACTCTCACCTTCGTTTATTTCCTAGAAATTAAAGTCTAGATGTTCCGGACCTTTTACGGTTAACGAAGTTTAAAGGTAAACGGTCACCGGCTTAAACTTTATTTAGTAGAACCCATAGACCCATAGAAACCGCAATGGAGGTGCTTCACCTCCATCGCATGAACTAAAATGTCAAAACTATGAGTCAAGCTATCGACCCCGACAAAAATTTAGCATGTTTAGTTTTAGTTTTTAGCTTTTTAGGTTAAGTTAAGTTAAATATAAAAAATATAATAATAATAATAATAATAATAATAATAATAATAATAATAATAATAAATCGTAGCCCTAGTACTAAGGACTAACCGGGCTGAACTCGGTTTTTTATCTATTTGTTTTTATTTTTATGTGTTTTTATTTTATGTGTTTTAAGGAATTAATGTAATCTAGGAGTTCTATGAAATGAAATTTAATTGAGTTTTAGGGATAAGATTTGCACACACTAACAGAAATTTCATGACCTAATCACAATGGTATGCCAATTTTTGTGACCTAATCCGACTCTAGGGCTCGGTTCGACCCATTTCGTGACAAATCCGAGTATGATCCAAACTCTAGATCCAAGTTCCTTCAAGTATTGAGTTGTGTTTAGGAAAAATTTTTGTTTATACTTGGTTGTGTTGTTGGTGTGTGATGTTTGAACACTTAATCTTATTTTCTTTGTATGAATGCTGCTAGACATTATTATTATTATTATTATTATTATTATTATTATTATTATTATTATTATTATTATTATTATTATTATTATTATTATTATCATCATCATTTATGTACTATGCCCACTTATTGCATCACGGGTTTTATACTCGTGCCTGCTTTATGTTTTGTGTTTTTTGTTTGTGGTTGTATTTGTAGATATTGTGCAGGTATGATACATTTAGTGTTAAAACAACCCGACAACGTGGGGAGATTTGATATATAAGAATTTATACACCTTTTCAGCACTAAAATATCTCCAAATAAGCGTAATTTCGGAAACTATATTAGAATAAATTATTACTAATGTTTAGTATTTCTATCTGTAGGTAAATATAGTCCTAAGAAATAAAACAAGATGAAATAAAAAGAAAAACGGAGATAAACGGTGAATACTGACTCAACACACCCCATGGTGAATCAAGACATGGCCATGCCTAGAGCATATTAAGTAAAGACAAAAATTAGGAACTCAATATGTGGCCATGTTAACCAAAACACACCCCATGTCATCAAGAGCAAGAAGAAAAATAGAAGGTTTTGAAGCAAAACTTGGTCATGCCTTCCCAAACAGGGCCATGTCTTCAGTAAGAGAAAATGACAAAATTGGAGGAGTTTTGGACTATTGTGGACTCACCACGGCCGTACCTTGCTTAACACGATCATGCCTTCCCTTGTTGTATGATCTGATAACGAGCATTTAAGAAAATAAAACAAAAGAAGTTAACATGGCCGTGTCCAGGCATCCCATGGCCATGCCCAACTAAACTGGTTGTGCCCAACTCAACATGGTCGTCGTTCCCAACTCAACATGGCCATGCCGAGAAAAAAATTCATGCTGTACTTTCTTACACCACTACCAGACAAAAAGGTCACCACGACGACCGATTTTTGCTAAACATGGCCGTGTTTTGGGATCCACGTCAGCCTATAAATTGAATGATCATCTTTCTCATTCAACACCCCTTGGAGAGGCATTTAATACACCTTCCTCTTCATTTACTCCTCTCCAACCACCTCTTTTCACCACAATTAATAATGGAACTAATCTCATCCAGTTTTTTAAAAACGGGTTCAAACCTGCCGGTTGAACCGGTTTAAACCGGATTTCACAGAGTAGGCCGGTATTTTGAGTCTAGTTTTTTTCACCGGTTTGCTAGAACATCGTACCGGCGGTTTTTGTCTAAAATACCGGATTTTTACCGGAAAACCGGTTTTAAGTCCGATAATTTTTTTATTTTTGCAGCACATATTTTTTCAAAATTATCTTAACCCAACAATTAACATTCAAACGTGTAAAATTTATGACCATTTTTTTAAAATTGAGTGCTTTTTCATTATTTTTTTAATATGGATTAAATTTTGGATTATTTTTTGTTATGGAATAATTTAGTTTTAGGTTATTTTTGGACTGAAGTTACTTTTATAGAAAATTATAAGGTAAACTATTTAACCAGTTGAACCTCTTGGTATAACTCGGTTTTACCGGCTGTACCATTTTTTAGCCCAATCCGGTACAAGTAAAATACCGATTTTAAAACATTGATCCCATCCATCAAATCCTTGAAGATTAAGGAGAATAAGCTCTTAGAAGAAGTCATTAGCATCAAATATTAGTCATCCAAATTGATTAGATTGTTTTAATTTGATCATGTTTGTATCTATTACTTTGATAATTAACATTATGTTTATTATTAGCTAAACTTCCATAGTATCATCTTGGCTTATAATGAATCATAATTGAAGTTTAATAATGAAAGTAAACATGTGATTGGTTTTTAATAACTACTAGTTATGTTGCAATTATCACTTGATGAGCAATGTTAAAATACTCTTAAAAGATACCCAAGTGCTAAGCTTGATGATAAGCCAAGAAATTGCTAGTCTTGAGAAGTGTTGGCGAACTTTAAAATAGACACCAAGACTCCGAACTCCGAACTCTTGTGAGGAATTGGTTGATAAATTAAGAATCATTAAAACCAAACCCCAAATACCGAGCTTGACGATAAGCCCGGGGAACTGCCACTCTTGTGAGGGTTTGGAGAATAACTTAAGAATCTTTTAAAGAGCAGCCAAGATCCCGCGCTTGATAACAAGTCGAGAAATCGTCATTCTTGTAAGGGCTTGGTTGGGCGGAAAAACGTGAATCTTAATATTGGCATGGACCAAATAGAATATTAATAGTAATTTACCATTTTAGTATAGGAATTATCAACAATGTTATGAAAACGGATTGTTGGTGGTCATCCACTAAGATCGGTTAATTACTCGTTTAGTGAGTGTGCAACATAACCAATTTTAAGCAACTCTTGAGTGGTTATTACACGAGTTCTATATTTGTTCAAGAGTTGTGCGGGTTAATACTTGGTAATTCAAGGTTAATCTTTTAAAACTCAACTAATCTTAATTGATATTTTATGTTTAATACAAAGTTTATTTTACTAAAGTATCAAACACAATTCACTAAGTAATTTAAGGGACTGTCTCATCTTAAAAGTGAGTTATCTTATGAATATTTATCATAAACCACTTGCTTACATAAAGTGATTCTTTAGTGAAGATCATGAAGTTAAGCATATCTGTTTTTTTAATTATCATGGAATAACATGACTTAGGATTAAGGTGTTATTCCCACATTTAATCACTATAGCAAGCTTATATCACATGTTTACTAATCCACTATTAAACCAAGTTAAGAGGAGTTTTAACCAAGATGATACATTTTTATCTTTGATCTACTTTCTATCTTAAAATATAAAAAAACCCTAAAATATTGTCTTTTAATTTACGTTTCTTAAAACTCATTTACTAAAACCAAAATGATTTTCACTTCCGGTTAAATAAATGCAATGATTTGGTAGTAAAACTTTATAAGTGTGTCCGTGGATCTATATTTGGTTCTTACCTATACTTTACTACATATACAATAAGTACACTTGCCTATTTGTGTGTGGTTTAGTTAACATAATAATCAATTTTATAAACTTGAAACTCAACATTGTGTGAACAAACATTTGAAAAAATTAACACCTTTTCCATACTATACCTATCGCACACTTTTAACACTCTTACCGAACCACGCCTTAGGAGATTTTCTTAATCCATAAATTTCTATCTTTTAGCTTGCAAACTTACCCCGTTTGTGACTTGCCTTCGAACCCTTTTGATTGCTCCATACGAATCATATGATCTAAGTCGCAGTAAAAAAACGCATTACTCATTTCCATTTTCCATATCTTCCAATTCTTACTTGTTGCCTCGGCTAGGATTACTCGAACGATGGTGAGTTTTTGCTACGGGGATAAAGTATCCTCATAGTCTATGCCAAGTTGTTGTGAAAAAACTCGAGCATCCAACCGGGCCTTGAACCTATCTATAGACCCATCTTCTTTCCTCTTCAGTTTAAATGCCCACTTACATGTCACAGCCTTGACATCATTAGGTTTTGGAACGAGTTCCCAGTCTCGTTTTTATGCAACGTTGAGACTTCATCTGTCATAGCCTGAACCCAGTCAACTCGTTTACTTGCATGTTCATAAGTCTCTGATTTGGTTCTCAGTCTTCTTCGGTTAATGCTACACTAGCCTCATACTTGCCATTAGGCTTTCTAACCCACGTTGACCTTCTTAGTTCAATTCTTGGATCAGTACTAATTTTTGATAAATGATGAACCCCACTTTGCCTGGGTTTTGACCCTGTTGTTGTGGTCCTTAACTATTTCTGCTTGAGTTTCATCATCAACAAAACCCAAAGTTATGCTTGAGTTATTTAATTCTTCTAACAACTTATTTAAATCAGGTAGGCTCTCTTTTCATTCGACCACCACGACGAATTATAGTCAAACACAACATGTCTAGAGACATAGCATTTTCTTGTTGCCGGGTTGCAACAATGCCACCCCTTTTTCTCTTGCTAGTAACCCACAAAGATGCAACGTATAGCTTTCTTTTCCATTTTTGTTCTAAGGTGATTCGATATAAAAACATAGCATACACATTCGAACACTCTCATATGATTAATGTTCGGTCTCACCTTAAAAAACTTTTCATAATGCGACACGTACTCTTGATTTTGTGGTGGTAATCTATTGATCACGTAAGCCACCGTCATCATAGCTTCAGCCCAGAATCTCGCCGACACGTTTTTCGTGTGCATAATGCTTCAACATACTTTAGCTAAGTGCCTATTCTTGCGTTCCAATACATCATTTTGTTCGGGTGTGTTCGAACACGTTAATTGTCTTCTTATGTTGTGCTCCTTCAGATAATTCGGAAATTCAGTGTCTAGATATTCGCCACCATTATCTTATCTAAGACATTGAATTTCTCTGTTCGTTGTCATCTTGGCTTCGATTTTGAACACTTTGAATTTCTCGAATGCTTGAGACTTTTCTTTAATAAGATCAACCCGAACATAATGCGAGTAATCATCAATAAAAGTTATCATAAATCTCAAACCTGAAATTGACGGATGTTTGACCGGTTCCGAACACATCGGAGTGAATCAACTCTAACGGTGCCTTGGCTCTGTACTTGGAATCATCGAACTGTTGTTGCTTGGATTTATCGAACTGAGAGGCAGCGCGTCTATTTCCTTATTCACCTCCAGTTGTGGTAGCCCAACGACTAGCTTTTTTTTCTTCATCAAATCGAGTCTATCGTACCCGGCATGGCCTAGTGGATTATGCCACCAATATGCGTTTTGTGTTTTGTTTGTTCTTTCCACATATGCGATTTCTTCCGAAAGTACATACTGTGTCGTTAATTTTTGCCTCCCAACACGGGTTCGTCTTGGTTTCGAACTCGTCATATATTTTCACATCCTTCAGTCCAAACAAAACATTTATTCCCATGGAGGTGACCTGTAGTACATAAAACAAATTCTTTTTCATACCTGGAACATGAAACACATTGTTAGTCACAAACTCCTCTCGTTCGATGCATGTGGAAATTTTATGTTTCCTATATGGGCTATATGGTGTCTTGAATCATCAACGATTATGACCACTCGATTTCCATTATACTTTGTAGGTTGTGAGATTCGTTCTTTATCCCTGATCATGTGATTAAAGCACCTAGAGTCCACGATCCACTCTTCACGGGCGTTAGGTTGAACCGATGCGGTGAATGCATTCTCGTCTTGAACCTTTGCAACATGTGCCTTGACATCTCATGGATCTTCTTCGTGTACAACAGTTGTGTTTCCTTTTTCTCTCGGTGGTTGGCAATCCCTTTGCTTGTGACCTCGTTCCCCACACTTATAGCTTATGTAGAGGGAACTTTTGTTTGTTTTTCCCTTGTAGTCACCATGAGGCTCACTTTTCTTCTTGATGTAGACAACTTTCTTATTGACCTCCTGCTTCCCACATTTAACATAATTCTTTTGTTGGTTTCTGTTTGGCTGCCACTTCATAGACTTCCCTGCATACATTGCTTTTTCATCTTTTACCTTACTTGAAGATGAGAATTCTTGCTTTGATAAAGCTTCTTGCCTAGCTAATAAGTTTTCAAGTTCGGTAAAGGATGACTGGGTTGGCCACCCCTGAACAACAACAAACGTCCGGAACTCGGGCCGTAAGCCATGTTGACTATTCTTTTCAAACGTGCGCCCCCCGATTCACGCTTGCAGGTCAAGATCACTAATTTCTCTACACAAGGTTTTCACCATATGAAAGTATTGCGAAATTGACATCTCCTTTTGGCTAACCGACATAAGTTCATTCTCGAGTAATTGAAATTTTGTGTCGCTTTTCATAGAGAACAATGAAGCGAGAGCGTCCCATGCATTTTTTGGGGTTGCAAGATCACGAATATGATCGAGAAGTTCTTCCTCGAAAGTAGTCTTGAGCACAAACATCACCCTACCAACCTTGAATCGCCACTTGTGAACTGCATTGTTGGTATCAATCCTCGACGTCCCGGTCTCGGCTCCATTGGTGACTTCCCAAAGGTCTTCTCCTTGTAAATAGGACATCATACACGTAGACCACGTACCGTAGTTGTGATTATTTACGTTCTTGACGCCTCCGATCAATTGTACCTCTACCATAGTGCTTGTTTCTCTTCACCCGGTTGTTCTTCTACCTACAACACGGTCAATCACGCAATGTAGTTGTCTGTGAGACAGAACTCTTAGTTGGACTTCGATAGTGAGAACGGGTTAGGTGATTTGGCTCTGATACCACTTGTTACGTTTAACACAAGTGGATCAAGATTAAAGAACACCACAACACAGACACACTGTTTGCTCAATGAGCGTCTTCCATTTATTACTTCGAATCACGAATGAAAGAAAACAAGAACTCGATACTTGGAAAATAAAAGGACTAAAGGGTTTATATAACACCCCCGTACAATTAGACTCCTAAACAAACACGTACAAAGAATTCAAAACTCAAAACAAAACAAACTTATTCAAAACTAATAAGATAACTAAACTTATTCTCCAAGTTAACACAATTACCCCTTAGACTTTATGATCTCCTCTAAGTTGCCCCTTCGAGATCAACTGAACTGCCCTTTGATGTTGCAAAGTTTATCACATTGAACACGGATTGTTTAGTTCGAAAGAATGTCGCCTTGATTTTGGAAGATATTTCCAAATATTATAATTAAAAACACTTTTATATGATTGTGTTGTTATGTGGATATATATCAACAATTTATATGGTTGTGCCGGTATTATTATTATTATTATTATTATTATTATTATTATTATTATATAATAAAAGAAAACTTGGTGATGCAAGTGCCTGATTGGACCACTTGATGGTATATTAGTGGTCGACGACACTTAGTTTTTCTTGTTGTTCTCGGTATCGTCACTGTAACGAACATAACGCAAATTGATCAAATGCCAATTTTGTTTTTTTCTTTTTTGTTTTAGTTCAGGTACCAACGAATGTAAGGGAAACCGACCGAATTTACGTAGATTCACCGCATTTCGTTTTAGCTCTGGTACATTAACGAACGTAACAAAAACTAAACGAATGGCAAGTTTGTTTTTGTATTTTTTTAGTTATAATTGTGTCTTTTGTTCATTTTCGTCATTGTGTTTTTGATCTCGGCTTTTTAACGGGAATGATGGCGAAAACATTTTAGTTTTTTAATTTTTTTCGTTTTTTATTTATACTTTGAGTTATGATTTTTTTATTATTATCTTTTAATTTATTATTAAAAGGTTTTTTTATCACAGATACTGCTCAAACTTCTTGTTTTTATCTCCCTTCTTATTTTAACTTCACTTTTTTCTTGATAGTGAAACCTCCGATATGTCTTTTACTTATTAGATTGTCAATACTTCGATCTCCGTAGATTATATGGTTTAATGGCGGGGATTATTTCTTATTTTTTCATGTTAAGTGGGTTTTTTACCATATGCACACCTCATGTAATATATTAGACATAACGCAGACACATATGAACTCAAAAGATCCAAATATTTTAAAGTTATTTACGGTTGAGTCATTCTATAAAAGAATAAAAAAGTAATAAGAGTGATGAGTAGAATTTGTGGCTTATAAAAACAAAAAAGTTATAATAAAAAAACCAAAAATTCATAACTCAAAATATAAATTAAAAACCAAAAAAATAATAAAAAACTGAATGTTTTCTCATCATCCACGTTCCAAAAAAAAACTAAGAAAAAAAGAAAAGATTATCCTGTCTTTTTCTTTACCATTGTGTTTTTTTATTTATTTTTGTCATTGTTGTTTTTTCCTCGATATTGTGTCTTTTTTACTCAATATTATGTTATTACTCTAAATTGTGTTATATTTTGTTCGGCATTCTGTTATATTTTGCAATCTATTGTGTCTTTTTTATTTGTCACTGTGTTTATTGTTTCTTTTCGTCATTATATCTTTCTTCCTCAACATTGTATCTTTTTTTTAAACGAGATGATGAGGAAACAATTTTTGTTTTTTACTTTTTTGTATTCGATTTATATTTTGTGTTTTGATTCTTTTTTCTATTTTCTTAATTCTTTTAAGAGTTTTACTTATGCCACAAATACTTCTCACCATTCTAATTTTTATGACCATAACCTTTATCTATAAAGGTAATCTTGCATTGCATTTATAGAGCTACCATTGAAACATATAACAATTTCTCTAGAACAAGTTAATTCGGTTGCAGTTTTGTTAACAGTTTATCCGGTCAAAATATACATTTAAGTTTGATGGAATTTGACTTTTACGAGTCAAATTTAACATGGACATTTTATGATAAGAGTAGCAAGCATGTGATGAGGTGTGACTTTTATCCTTGTCCTGCAGCAAGTGGAAGGAATGGGAAAAAGGATAGGGTTGAAAGGAGTGTATTTATTGAGGAGACAAATATTAAATAATGTCAAAATTGGAGGTTCATATGTGGACCCAAATATATATATTTCAAAATTTTATCCACTTGTAATAATTCTTCCTCAACCCTCATCCTTTTTATTCTTTTTTCCTTTGGCAAATCTATAATATATATATTTCAAAATTATTATTTAAATGCTTCTAATTTGAATCAAATACATGTCATAAACTTTGTGTACTTTAACCATTTGAAGATCGGACCAGGCCCATAGGTATACTATAGGTGCACAAATCATGTATTCATAATACCCGGTTCTGGCTTCTGGGTATGATTGTGTATGAACAAATTAAGTATTGGCTATAATCGGGTCGAATATGAAACTGGTCATTGGCTTAAAAACTATATCTGGTGTCACCGGTCCATGTAGGGTATAGAAACGAGTATCTAGGCCTTATTTTCGGGTATAGATCTTGTTTTTAAGAGGCTACACTGGCTATTTTTTGGTTACTTTTCAGTTAATTTTTTGGTATAACTTGGGTGTTTGAGAAACCCGGTTTCGAGTATTAGAAGAACCCTGGTTTCATGTATGGAACCGGCTTCGGATTTTGGGTATTACCGGATATAGATCGGGCCCGATTCTATGTACATGTTTTGGTACTGAAATGCATAGCCTATCTTTACTTTACAGGTAGGGCCGGCATCGGGTATTAAAACACTGGTTCTGAAAAGAAAGGTTCCACATAGTTTGACCGGGCAAGAGTCTGAGTTCAAGATTTTTTTTCACCTCAAGGTTGAATTGAAAGTACGTGAGACCCAACGTCAATTTGGTTAAGTGGGGTTATTTTTGAAAAGGAGTTTTAAAAATGTTCTTTTTACCAACAGATTTGACGGGGGATGCTACCCTCGTTGCACTATCCTTCGAGTAGATGACAAATTTATAAGCAAAACTTACTAGTTTATATTCTATTCTTGAGCCAACGAAAACCTTTCACAAGAGAATACAACCCCTTGGAATTAACTTATGGGATATGTTATGGGTTTGATGACAGTGTACCCAACGGGGATACTACCCCTTGGCCGGTACCCGGGCTTCACATCCTCCACCCTAAGTTATTGTTTCAAAGTGTTTTATGTTTATATATATATATATATATATATATATAAATGATTAGCTAGCGAAACTCTAATCAAATGCTAGCTTGGTTCATATATTATCATGAATTTATGGGTCAAGCAGTGGAAACAACCTCTAGCATAGAAATGTAAGGTAAATAGTATGCACATTAGATCGTGAAATGATCCGGCCCTTTTCCAAACCTTGCTTAAACACGGGAGCCAACTGCATCAGGTACATCCTTTTTTTTGAACAGCTATTTTTTTTACTTTTCACCTATGTCTCAAGTGGGATTAGAACACATTATATTTGATTGTAAGACATACACATGTGTTATTAGACCAAGTTACATATTACAATTTAAACGTACTAAAATTTATAAATTATTGCAAGTCTTTTAAAACTCGAAGAAATTCAAAAGAAGAAGCAAAGTTGAATGAAACCTGACCATGATGGAAACTTAATACAAGTACAACCAACTTTCTTTGTAATAGATATTTCACATGTAATGAAAACGATGTCACAAAGTTCATTTGTTTTATTTTTAAATAAAAAAATATTCTTCCGCTAGCTGACAGTTTTTCTTTAATTTGAACTAAAGATACTCTGGTCTCTTAATAGAATTAATTCTTCTTGATCCAAGAAATGGTTTTAAGGGATGACATATATAAACACCAACCTTATGGTTTCTTTATAATTATATCGACTTGTATATGGGTTATATGACTCGTACAAGCATTGCATGCCCTATAAATGTACGGAGGGAATAAGATGACAACCTTTTACAGTCTATACGAGTCGTATAGCCCCTATACGGGCGGTATAGACATCATGGCTCGTATTGCCCCTATATGACTCGTATAGGTAGGGATGACTGATAATGGGTCGGGTTTGGGTCAGGTTTACATCTTACCCTCCTCAGACCCTACCATAGCATTGCTATTGGTGGGATATACTGAGTACGATGATGATGATGATGATGATGATGATGATGATGATGATGATGATGAATGATGATGATGATGTTTGGGTCAGGTTTAGGTATTCCCAAACCCATACCCGGTTATTAAAGTCCATCCAAAACCCCGTCCCAAACCCGTCCGGGTTTTAATCAGGTAATTACCCATTGGGTTTCGGGTTTTACCATCGGGTTTCGGGTTTTCTATCAGGTTTTGATAAAATACCCGTCCGGTATATCCGGCTCAAAACCCGCCGGGTTTTGACAAAATATTACTAATCGATTACAAAGATGGTTACCATAAAGATAAAATATCTAAAATAATTAACATAAACAAGTTTCGACAAATAATATATTTGGAATATAGTACATATATATATATATATATATATATATATATATATATATATATAAGATACATAGGGTACATCGGGTATATAATCGAGTAAAATGGGTTTATGTTATCGGGCAATCGGGTAGGGCAATTGGGTATTTTAGAAATCTCAAACCCGTCCCAAACCAGCGAAAAATTTAAAAACTAATCCCAAACCCTAATGGGTCGGGTATTACCCGTCCCATTTATGCCGGGTTTCGGGTTTTCCCATCTTGTTGGGGTTTCATTGCCATCCCTACGTATAGGTAGCTTTTTTTTAACTTAAAATAAGGGAAAATTCCCAAACTAGTCTTTTTTGACCAAGTTTTTCTAGTTTTATCCAAAGACCAAACCAAATTCCAAAAATAGCCTGATTATTCCGTTAAATCCGACGGAAACCATCCTGATCCGACAGAATTTTTAACCTACCCTGACGCGCCACTTAGCGGGCGTTTCCTTCGGATTCAACGTGTTAAGTTTCCGGCTTACCGATTAACAGAAGGAACCGTCGGAGAAAAAGACAGTCGGCTATGATAGAAACAGCTTTTGAATAGTCGGACCCGATCATCTTTTTTCCCGTCGAAATTTTAAATTTCTCGTTAGTTTAATCTTTTTATCCATCTACCTCTTAGTTTATATTCATCCCCATCTCCTCATCTTTTCCTTTATCTACATCCATCTAATCATCATTTTCTACAAGAACACATGTCAAACTAGTACAATTCTCAGCCGCTACCGAAAACATCAGCGTGGGTTCTGCAGAAGTTGAGACGTCCATAAAACAATTTTGATGCGTCGTCTTCCATAGACCGAAGGCCCGTTGAAGAAATTTGCGATTCCGAAAGACAACCAAAAAAGAAATGGGCTATTCCAGACGACGTGTCAGACAATTGGTTTGTTAATGCCAAAGAGTTTTATAATAGCGGTGACTCTCCGTTTTGTTATTCTACTGTGTTTTTTCGACAGTTAAAGTTTGACAAACATTTCTGGGGAACCTTGTTAGCTATGCGTGTAATGGGTACTTGTCCGCCAAGGTAACGAAAACAAATACATTTTGATTATAGTTTCTTAATTTTTTTAATTAAATTTATTAATCTTTAGCACACACACAGTTGGGTTGGAAAAATGATAAAATGGAGTGTAAGGCCCCGTTACCGGTGCCTCACATTTGGACGTTGGATTTACTCATTAACGTAGTTCTAATCATCAGAGTTATTAAAAAACATTCGCGGAATATTAAACTTTCATAAAAACATTACATATTAATCCATAACTTGTCTTAATAAACACATTATCCTTCAAATTTAAACATAAATTAATAAACGTCTTGAGTCTTCGGATGCTAGTCTCTTATTCGTTAGCCACGTGTTTTCCTCAAGCAAGCTGCTTCATTCTACTCACCTGCGTGCATACTAAAAGTCAGCTACGCTGAGTGAGTTCTAGTTAATCATACAAAGTACAATACATTCATTACTACATACTTTCGTACATACTTTATATTCTCTTAATTGTCTTAACATATTTTCCATTAGAATTTTAAATCATTATTTAATTTGCTAACTTAAAAAGTTCAAGGGCTTCTTTGTAATTAAATCATTCTTATCTAAGTCCAGGGACCATTCAGTCATTTTATCAAACTTCTGGTTCGTTACCCCATTCTTAACGAAGTGGGTTCATAATGAATGAACCTATTCGTTACTTTATCACGAATTGACTATTATAACGAATTGGTCCTTGTAACGAGTTGGACCTTATAACGAACTGGTCCTTATAACGAATGACCCCTTTGTAACGAATTGAACCTTCTAATTCGTTATCTCCTTTTAACGAATGGTCATAACAAATTGGGGTTAATTTGTCATCTTTTTCTAGCGAATTGGCATAACGAACTGGGGTTAGTTCGTTAGGTTCCCGTAACGAATTAGGGTTAGGTTAGGTAGAGAATTTCAGAAACATTCTCTAACAACCTTAAATACTCGTGCCGCCTTTCCGGCGCCGTTGTGCCGGAAAACCGGGTGGTGGCCGGAAAAACGTAATTTACCCCATTTTACCCCGTTTACATCGTTTTTCGTCCCGTTCGATCCAGATATGAGCTGGGGCGATCCCTAAGCTTATCTTTTGATCGGTTTACACCCGATTCCATCCGGATCTCGTGACTTTAACGGTTTAGGGTGTCGGCTCGTCGTTTCATGGCTAGATCTAGCGGATTTAGGTCCATACAATATCATACTATTATTACCTCGGGTCGGGATTGCTTCTCCTTCTTGGTTTCGGTTTAGAGAAAGGAAGAAACTAGAGAGAGAGCTTGAGTGTGTGTTTTGGGTGGTGTATGGAATATGTGTAAATGAATGGATTAAGGGTTAATTATTGTTTATATATGATGGGTCATGGGCTTAACCCATTATCTTTTCTTCTTTCCTTTTAACCCAAGTCCATAGCTCATATCTATTTAACCCAATCACCAGCCCGACTAATAATAACTCATAATTTATTTTATTAACTGAAACAAGAAAACAGGATGTTACATGGAGGTATCAACAGCTTCAAAGCGATGGATTATTGAATATGTGTTGGACGGTTCTACCACCCCATTTCTATGAGTATTTGGTAGTCTGAGGTAATAAAAATCCCATTAGCTATGCTAATGGTTAAATGAAACCATACCCTTCATTTTTACATGTTGATTTTGTTTATTTTTCGTTTTGTATTCAAAGACATCATTGGTCACTTGTTCGGGTAAATCTACAGACACAAGATATGGTGCCATTTTACAATAAAAGCTTATCTGTAGAGCAATATAGAACAACTGTTCATCCAATAATGAGAAAGATTTGTCTGCCAAGATGACGAAAACAAATACATTTTGATGATAGTTTCTTAATTTTTTTAATTAAATTTATTAGTGTTTAGCACATACATAGTTGGGTTGGAAAAATGATAAAATGATAAAATGGAGGCATCAACAGCTTTAAAGTGATGGATTATTGAATATGCGTTGGACGGTTCTACCACCCCATTTCTATGAGTATTTGGTAGTGTTAGGTAATAAAAATGACATTAGCGTTTTGGAAAGAAACTTGTTACCAAGAAAGAAGCATCACATTTGATATTAATGATGATTATGTTCAGGCGCACGTTTCTCTTGCTTGTGACCTATATCTCCACATCGGGAGCAGCCATTTGGTTCTTCAATCTCGTAACGGGACCATATACGTTTGTTTTCTCGCAGATGAACGATTTGCCTTTTATCCATGTGTAGTGGAAGTAAAATATAATGTTTGCCCTCAGATTCAGATTCGCCCGCAATAGGATTTATTGACTCCACATAAGTTACATCATGAAAACAATCACGTTTCTTCAATTATTTGCATACCAAAAGCACGTGACCACATGGTAACCCAGATAACCACCATTTTCGACATGTGCATATCCTCGCCTCCAAATCAACCGTAAGATGATTTCATCCATCGCGAACACTAAATTTATGTTCGTTGATCCCCCTAACATTCCACGTGTGACAAGTTTTAACCCTTCTACTGACTTTAGCGTGAGCCCATTTTGTCAAAACGTGTTTATTTTTGGCTGATAAAAACCATATGTGTAAGAATCTATACATATAAATATTATTATAATATAATGATGAATCAATATTACTTTCCATTGATGCCTTTAAAAAAACCAAACGCGGAACAATTCGTTTGCTTTTCTTGGATATACAGATAGTGCGTTTATGGACTCCATACTGCTGGATGTCATTATATTAAAACGATTGACCATAGAGTGTGCTCTTTCCCTTTTTTTGAATGGGATGCTTCTGAGGGTCTTCTCAATGGTAGGACATCTTTGACAAAGTAACTTCATATAACGATTAAATTCTACAACGGTGTAAGCTTTGCATGTAGTCCAATAGATAGATTCTTGAACTCTCCCCTTTAATCGTATATTTACCATCAAATGACAACAACAAATTCCATGATATGCCTTTGGAAAAGACGTTCTAATGCCTAAATCAATCAATTGAGCTCTATAGAAATAATAGCCAATTGTTCATGATCACCGATGCATTCTTCATGTTTCCTTAAAAACCAAGTCTATGAATCCCCTCTTTCAGTCTTTCTAATCCTGTATGCAATTGGGAAAATTTGATTATTTTCATCCATATCAACAACCAAAAACATTTTTCTTTAAGACTTCCCTTTAGATGTGCCTCAGATACCTAACAAAACTATTGATAAGAAAAGACATGTATTCAAATATCAAATTGAGTTAAATTAACGTAACATTAGGTCCAAAAGCATGAATAACATAGTAGAAGTAAAACTAACCGCAACACCTGGAGCAAAAAATAACATTTCAAACAGATTTAATTCGTCTCTTAATATGCGTGAAACAGTTTCGGGATTAGCTATTTTCTAATTGTGGCAATACGCTGGTAGTTTGGAAAAAGATTCTTCAGAAGTTCCACCAAGAAGCGTTTCAACATATGTTTCCCTCTCCACGTTTATTTGTAGCTCAAGTCAATCTAAAACTGATGATTAAAGTCTAGACATATGTGTTTACCTCGGTACGTTCTTCCATGCTCTTAGTGAGATTTTTAATTTATTGACCCAACACCTTTTTACTCACATTACGATTATGTGGATACTTGTGGTTGTGATTAAAATACGTTACGGGAAAGTTGTTACTCCCACTCAAAATATATGACCTCAAGTTCCACCGACATTCATCTTAATTACAAGAAACATCGTATCATGATTTTGATAATCTATCAACTTTGAATTCAAAACCTTCATTTATTGCCAAGAGCTTCCATGTCTTTAAAGATTTTGCTGATGAGTGGATGTGTACGCTCAACCGGTTTTACACTTTTACCCTTATCACAAGTGCTTTAAAGGATAGGCGTTTTCATAAGGTCTTAACAATATGTTTGTCAAAAACCCCTCTTTATACGTCTTCATCAGTAGATTCATCATAGCTAATATCTATTCCGGTGATGGAAAAACTTACAGGCGAGCACACGAGAGTTTGACTACCAACAAATTTGTCTACAATAGGGGTGTGCACGGTTCAGTTCGGTTCGGTTATTAGCATTAACCCAACCGAACCAATCGGTTACCGTTTCATTTAATTTCGGTTAATAACCTATATTAAACTTGGGCTTAATTTTGCATAAAAATACATGAAATAAATGCTTAAATACATGAAATGAAGGTATAACTACATGAAATGAAGGTATAAATATACGAAATTGAGATATTAGCACATGAAATGGAGATATAAATACATGAAAATGATAGTATTAAACCATTAATACATATAATACATGAAACAGAGGAAAAAAGGCTTGAAAATATGAAGAAAAAAAATGAAGGGTTCGGTTCGGTTAATTCGGTTTTTGGTTTTTTCGGTTCGGTTTCATCGGTTTCCGGTCCGTTTTCGATTAACGAATTGGTTATTGCTCACCCATAGTCTACAACATCGTTTGTAACATCCTACTTTTGATAATAATAAATAAAGAAATTTTGTTTGTTTAACGGTGTGTTAATATTTAACTAAGTTAAAATATTATAAAAAGAGAGTATGAACTTGGCTAATGAAAGATGGAATAAGGGATGATTATGGGCATTAGGTCCACGGGCTTAAAGGAGTATAAATACTCCTGAAACCTCCCTAAAACCCTTATTTCTTATAATCTAACCTCCCTACACACTCTAATATACACACAAACCCTCTCATATATTCGGCCAAGGATCCTAGATCAAAACCAAGCGTAGATTCTCGTAGATCTTGGTTATAAAAGCAAGATACAAGTTTATTGTTGCATATCAAAGCTAAATGTAGCCTTTAAGGCGAAAAGGTATGTTCTTTACATATGAAGATTTCATTTTTATGAACGGTTTGCCCTAAAAACTTAACACGAAGGCTAATCGGGTAATGTTACACTATAAAAATGTGAACTTGATGATAAAAATGGACTAGATGCCCTCGTTAGTATATACGATTCACTTAGAAACCCTAGATCTAGTTAAAACGGGTTTGTAACCAATATAGATTGGAACTTTATTGATAAACGATCTAGATCTTGGCCAAGACCGGAAAGGAAGACGTTGGAAGGTTATATGACACTTAACTATGCGAATATATGTTTCTATAAGGTGAAAAATGATAATAAAGGAATGTACAATGGCAGGCTATTCGAATACATGACATTTGAATACAACTATGTGTGCTAACACACGTCTATTCGAAATACAGGCCATCCGAATACAAGTATGTATGCTATACCCATTCGAATACATGAAGAATTCGCATACAATTGTATTCTAAGTACATATTATTCGAATACATTAGGGATTCGTATACAATTGTATTCTAAGTACATGCAATTTGAATACATTGAGAATTCACGTACAATTGTAATCTAAGTACATGATATTTGAATGCATTGGGGATTCGCATACAATTGTACATACCATTCAAATACCATGGCGACTCAAATACAATCCCCTTGAGTATAAATGCTCCATTCGTATGCATGGGGAATTCGAATGCAAGTGTATTCTAAACCATTCGAATACAGAAATAAGGAAAAAAAAGGGTATACAAGTATAAGTATCTAATCGAATACAAATTTACTGGAATGCAAATGAGTTTAAATACAAATGTATTCAAATACCAAAGTATTAGAATACCAATGTATTCATTGATGTTTGGATGTAAATCTATATTCTAACAAAGGGTCATTCGAATACATTGATGTTTGGATGTAAATCTATATTCTAACAAAGGGTCATTCGAATACATTGATGTTTGCATGTATTCATTCGAATACATTAGTGTTTGAACATAAAGTGGTATTCTAACATAAACCTATTCGAATACATTGTGTTCAAATGAGGAGGACTACTCAAATAGAGTGCCTTACAAGGCCATTAGAATAGACCAGACTTAACCATTTTTGTTATTGAAACCTAAATAATGTGATTAGGGAAAATGTTAATACTTATAATTAATATATAGTTAGCGAGCCCAGTTAAAGAGAGGAATAACAATTAACAGTGAACGAAACCAGATTCAGGTGAGTTTCTAGCCCCATTTCCTTGTTATGTTTTCGGGGATGTGTGCATACTCAATGTGATTGTTAATACACTTACCTTAAGTGTAAGTGTATGCCATAATGATAAATGTGATAGTTATATGTATATTATGAATGCATGCTTGACGGTACGTGAACGATCTTCGGATATTGCACGTATTGTCAAGGAAGGTAATGTGTAGTAAGTATGAAATGAGTATGTAAAAGAAAGTATGTATGAATAATGTATGCATGCCAATATTGAAAGTGTGTATGAATGTTATATTACTAGGGTATAGACCCGCGTGACACACGGATGGAATAACATGTCACTAAACATAATCAACTTAAACATCATTTAAACAAACATAATATTTCTTTAACTATTAAAACTTGATAGATTTACATTGTCACTAAACACATCACCATACCAACCAAAAATTAATAGATTTACATTATTTAATATTAAAACTTCCAAATTACAAGAAGTTAATTTGAACATAACAACCAAAACACATCAACAAAATAACTAATAATGTTCTTTGCTACTAAACCATCATCAACATCTTGAAAACTTCAACCAAAAGAAAATCATTTTTCCTAACACACCTGAAAATTGATACAACACAATAGCAGATTATATAAAATATATACCAAACAAAACAACATGTATAATAATTAGTAACATATAAACATTACTAAAGTTGCTATATGGAACCAATAAATCTTAACTTTCAAATTATAGTTATTAGAAAGTGTAAAGAGGTGTTGAATATCTACTACTTGTATTAAATCTAACAACAATATCTATATAATTTATGTTTTACCTTAAAGTTCATCATCAGACTCCAAATTATATGGAAAATCTTCATAATCACTTTTATAGTTACAACATTCTTCTAACCATTTCACCTTCAAACTCATTTCCACTTCCAACTCAAGATGTGCAAGTTCTTTTCTTGCAGTAGATAACTTCAACATGTCAAGCTCTCTCAACATGATCAAATCATCACATGGCAATAATTGTTTAGGCTTAAAATTCTTATACTCTCCATTCTCAAACCAGATAACAACCTTGTTTTGATAAGGGTAAAACAACCACTCACTTACATGTTCATAAGGTAAAACCTCTTGCTGAAGATCATGAAGGAAATCATTTAAAACATTTATGAGATTTGTTTCTAGTTGACATGGAGAATTCTTCCTAAGACCAATCTCATGAATATGATGTTTAAAGAGGTGGTTGAACATCATGACGGATTCAATATTATCTTTTTGTATCGTGACTAAATCGCTAAACACGAATTGATACTTACGTAACAGGTTACCAAACCTCCAATTCTCAATCGTAGCCATTATATGAATTTAGTTATTTTCACAAACTTTAGATTGTTAAAGAAGAAGAAGAAGATTTAAATTGAAAATTAAAAATTAGATTAATGAAGTGACAGTTAATAATTAAATCTATCTAGTAATTATAATGTATAGTTAGTCTATACTTGGTAATATTTAATTAGATGGGTCAAGTTATTCTACAAAGGGTAACAAAAATGAGAAGTGTGAGAAGCCATAAATAATTGACATGTGTCAAATGGGGACCAAAAGAAAAAAGGTTATAAAAGTAATAATACACATTATACTCTCCACATGCAAGTTACATGTTAATTCCTCTATCATTTTTAAATGTCTATAACGTTTTCAAATGATATTCTTTTTAAAAAGTTCACTATAATAACATGCGTTTTTTTTTGTCTTTAATATGAGCATGATTTCGTTATATAAAAATAAAAAAAAAATTATGCCATTGTGTCATATTGCTTACCATTGTGTCTTTTTTCGTCATTGTGTCTTTCTGTTTGTTATTGTGTTTTTACACCATTATGTCTTTCAACTCAACATTATGTTTTTTTAAATACTAATAACACCGTTGTGTAATAATATTATGTAAATGTAATGAAAAATACCAACAAATTATCTAACACTAAATACAATGATGAATACATATTACACGTTAACCTGAAACGTAAAACACAATGGTGAATATGTATAAAACAATAACCTAAAACATAAGACACAATGGTGAATACGTATAACCCAATAACCTAAAACGTAGGACACAATGGTGAATACGTATAACACAATAACCTAAAACGTAAGACACGATGGTGAATACGTATAACACAATGACCTGAAACGTAAGACACAATGGTGAATACCTATAATGACTTGAACATAATATACAATGAACGCAATACTATTTTTCTCAAATTAAATGAATTTGTCATATGTCAATCCAAATAAAAGACAATAAACGTATTACACAATGACTAAAACTTAATGACGAACAAAACGACACAATAACGTAATCTTTGTTTTAATATTTGTGTATAATATGAGTACCAATTGAAATATATAATAATCAAAATCTATAATACAATGCATATGAAAACTCAACTAAAAGACACAATAAACAACAAAAAAACACAATTAAAAAAACCCATTAATTTTTTTTATATTTTTATATAACAATATGATACTCATATTAAAGATAAAAAATGCTTACTATTATGGTGAATTTTTTTAAAAAAAAAATGTCGTATGAAAAAGTTATGAATGTTTTAAAATGATCGGGGAATTTACATGTGCCTTGCATGTGGAGAGAGAAAGTCAACAAAGGTGGGTTATTAGCTTCATGCTCTTTTCATTAATTTTTATTTATTAGATTAATCTCAGTCATTCAAATCTAAAATCAATAAACTGGATTCCTTCTCACCATTCTCATTTTTGTTGTCCTTTGTATTTCAACTTTAACCTTAATTAGATAGTATTATAAATATCTTAAATACTTTAAGTTAAAAGGTAAATATAATAAGAACAAATTTTAAACATATAGATATATATCCGGAAATTTTTGGTTTATATTAACATTAAATAGGTTTTTACAATTAATTAACAAATTATAGGTTAGGATAACAAACAAAGATTCAAAACAATTTTTAACTACATAAATCTAAAGTATAGTACAAAATAAATCATGTTGGGACTTATATTTTAGACCGAGACATCGAATTAATTTGTGGGTGAAAAATATATTGTTCGGTCTCAACCAAGGGTGGATGGCTTGAAGATCAAGTCATGCTATACTAGTATAAATAGATGTTTTTATTCATTTGTCTAGCATGAGTGACTGTATTATGTATATATGAGATTTAGGGTTTTATCCCTTTGAGAGAGTCTCCGCCTCCAGGATGAGCTCTCGTGGTGGCGGCTGATATTTCTTAATCGATTGTATGTATGAATGTATGTATGTATGAGTGGTTCATCATTATGAGAATCATTCGACTGATATTATCATACTACCATTTCTATCTTGTTTGTGTTTTGATTACAATTGTTCATCCTATTATTGATTGTTAATCAAATCAGGCTCTCTCCCAATACACCTCATCCGTCCAAACATCTTTCAAGAGTGAATACGAGTTAGATTCGATCCTAACCCTAGATCCGAGCTCCACACCGTTAAAACCGACTATTCACGCTTCCGAACCGGGGCTCGGTTCTATCATTTGGTATCAGAGCGGGGTTACCGAATCGTTCAGACTAACCGCTGAACATATTCATTTCGCTCTTGAATCCACCATGGACGTTAAACGATGAAGTTCGTTGAAATTATTTTTGGGGGTTTTGAAATTATCTGATGATTTGGAGAAAAGTATATGGATTGATGTTTGGGTTGATGACTCGTTTGGAGATCCAACATCAATTTCATCTTTATTTGGTCAGAACGGTCCATATATGATGTAACAGTGTTATTTGGCTCGTTTTAGGGCAACACTGTTCATTTGATGATTTCCAGATCTGAAAAGGTTGATTATGATATGAAGATAGGTTTCTTTGATTTCGAGATAGCGTGGATAATGCTACAATGATTAATTTCAGATTATGATACTTGTTTCCAGATCTGAAAATTAGGGTTTATGTGTGCTCATTATTGTTTATGTTATTTGTGCTGCTCGAACTGTACATGATTTGGTTGACAAACATTGCCACTGGTACAAAATGGTATGGAGAATGTACAAGTCAGAAATGAACATGTACTAGAGGCAATATCATTATGGTTTGTTGCAGCAGATGCAAAGTGAATATTCAAGTAGGTTCTGCAAGGGAAAATCAGTAACTGATTATGCAGAAATGAAGTTTTGGTGTCTCGAGCATACTATGATCATATAAGAATGAACTCGAGTATGGAAAATGACTAAGTGTTGCTTCGAGCATAGGAGGTGTTTTGCCCAAGCACATCTTTGTTTCGCTCAAGCACAGGTTATTTCAAGCACATCTTATATCGAGCACATCAAATTCGGTCACACTTTGTGAAACCCAGAGCATATCCTTTGTCTTCTCAAGAAAACTATCTTCTTTAAGTCTCGAACACACTTTGTTATTTATTCGAGCAGACTCTTTTTCAAGCATACTTTGTTTTGTCTTGAACAATTATGCTTGTGAAGAGAAAACTCAAGTTTGTGTCGAGCACACCCTTGCTCCCGAGCATACTTTTGCTTCCGAGCATGTTTGGTGGAAAATGAAAATGCACTAAGTAATCCGAGCACACTTTTGTTTCCGAGCACTAAGTAATCCGAGCACACTTTTGCTTCCGGGCACACTTTGTGCTAGTGGAAGAATTGAAAAAAAATCACAAGTGTTTTGCTTTTCGGGTACACTTTGTGATAGGAAAGTTCTTCCGAGTACACTTTGTGCTAGGAAAGTGCTCCCAGCACACTCAGTGCTAGGAAAATACTCCCAAACACACTTTGTGCTAGGAAAGTGATCCCAAGCACACTGTGTGCTAGGAAACAGAGTTTGTGAAATATTTTAAAGGTTTGAAGAAACTTTTGAGATTTTTGGTACCGTTGACCGTTTGACCAAGCTGTTCTCTACGGAAGATATATACCAGGGGTATTTTGGTAATTTTTCTCCAATCATCAACAAGTTATGGAATTCAAACCTCATCCAATTTCACGACTTCATCAAAAGCTTTACAAAAACAAGTGTTGACCAAGCTTAAGGATTTAATCACTTTTAGTGTCAACCAACATATGAATATGTTTATTTTCAGATTTTTACAATTTTGATAAGGATGATCAAGATTGTTTCACCCACACTTGATTTGAAGACACATTTATTAAAGACAATTGCAACGAAATTGGTGGAGTAAAAATCTTTGAATTTCATTGCAAATGGTTAGCTTCAAATCAAGTAAAAGACTCAAGTTAAGAATTGAAGATTATTTGATGATCACATTGAGTTATTTCTTTTTGTGATAACCTTGTTACTTGAAGTTGATCATTGAAGTTCAAAGCCTCGTTCATATGCCCATACAACTATATCCAAAAGGGGTATAAGAGTGATAATTCGAAATGAACAATGGGAGAAGCTTAACGTGAGGGGGAGAATTTCAACGAAAGACAACGAGCTATGAGGTGATCATGGAAGAAATTCGATGGCATCGGTCTAAGGGGGAGATTGTTGGGACTTATATTTTAGACCGACGCATCGAATTAATTTGTGGGTGAAAAATATATTGTTCGGTCTCAACCAAGGGTGGATGGCTTGAAGACCAAGTCATTCTAGACTAGTATAAATAGATGTTTTTATTCATTTGTCTAGTATGACTGACTGTATTGTGTATGTGTGAGATTTAGGGTTTTATCCCTTTGAGAGAGTCTCCGCCTCCAGGATGAGCTCTCCTGGTGGCGGCTGATATTTTTTAATCGATTGTATGTATGAATGTAAGTATGAGTGGTTCATCATTATGAGAATCATTCGACTGATATTATCATACTACCATTTCTATCTTGTTTGTGTTTTGATTACAATTGTTCATCCTATTATTGATTGTTAATCAAATCAGGCTCTCTCCCAATACACCTCATCCGTCCAAACATCTTTCAAGGGTGAATACAAGTTAGATTCGATCCTAACCCTAGATCCGAGCTCCACACCGTTAAAACCGACTATTCACGCTTCCGAACCGGGGCTTTGTTCTATCAAATTACATTATAACAATTATTGTAGAATATAACAATTTGAATTACATAACAAATTTAAACGTTTAACATTCTACGTTTCCAAAAATCTCCTTCTCTTCAGCGGTTTGAACTTGTTTTCGATTTCCGATGGCGTGTATTTGGTACTTAAATAGAATACTAAAAGACATAACAGACTCGATAGAATCTTTATGGATTATTGGCAGATCGCTAAGAACAAAGTGATAGTTATTCAAATCGGATGAAAATTTTTAGTCAACAATTGTGTCCATGGTTGAAGATTTGGAAAAACAGATAGGTTTTGATGAAAGAAGTTATTGTGTGTATGTTGATCTTCAAAACTGATTTTTTTTAATTAAAATGAAGAATGGCGGTTTATTCAACCAAGAAAACTCATCATTTACCCTATATATTTTAGACTATTTATCAACATTAAACTTATTTTTATTTTTATTTTTTAATATAGTAAATTGATAAGTTATATAATGCATAAAAATTATATTCTGATATAGATATAATCAACTATAATATATTCGGCTATAAGTAAAAGGTTTGAAATTTAAATTTCTTAAAGATTAAATATATACAAGAAACATAAAAACCCTATTAATAAACTAATGAATGGAAAATTAAAAAACAAACATATACGTATAGTTAGACAAAATAAAATAATACCATCCTTTTCTTAAAAAAAAATTTAATTTATTTATGTCTTCAAGTTAACCTTTTATATATTTGTTTCCTGTTGCAATCGGTCAATAAATATTAAAGGAAGTAATTGTAATTGATAAATATATACTTATATAAAATACATAAAAAAATTTATAAAAAGCATTTTCATATTATAAAAATCAAAGGCTACGGTAAATGAAAATATATTTCAAATATAAAATAAACTTGTTTCACACTCAAAGATTATTTGCATTGCAGATTATTTTGTTAATAGATTTATATATAGACCAAACAACCAAACATTAATTCAAATTAAGTCAAAACATAAATATAACCAAACATCCAAATAAGGATAAATTGTTCAAAACACCCAACATTCAAGGACAATAGCTCAAAAAAAAAAACAAATAGAAAAAACCAAACATAAAATATCCAAAACTCTCAAAAAGACTTAACATAACGATAAAATGAAACAAAACTTAAATTGTTCACTTAGATTCCTTCTCCACTTTAGGAGTTAAAAGTGTTGCATCATCGCATGATTCACTGGTGGTCCCCATCTCTTCGATAGTCTTTGACTTAAACTTAGTGACCGACATGGTAGCTTCATCGTCAACTTCAAAAACTTCCACCAGTTTTCTCTTATGTTTATCGTAAGTAGACGTAGACATTCCTTTTTGTATCATTTGCCACATCATGAGCATCAACATTTGATCTTGGAGCTTGATTATCTCCAATATCAGAAAGCTATTATTAAAAAAGTAACCGCCAACACAAAATCATGTTACACATCTTTCTGTTACCTATATTTATAAGTTTGAACTATTATATTAAACAAAATATATATACCTTAATGGAAACCGAACTGGGTGACTGGAATTCAGAAATAGATGCTCCCAATGTAACAAAATTAGAATCTGATTGCTGATAATACAAATTGGAACATCAACATATGTTAATTAAAATAATTATAAAGTAACATTAGTAATAAAATAATATTAATATTATATATTTACCAAACGACCATTCTGTCTTTTCTGTAATTCAGTGATAATATTAGTGTCATCCGTAAGCTTGTTTATACCATAGTATTCAACATTGTATCTAAAGTTGAAGTCTGCCACATCGACCTTAAAAGCGAATTTCTTTTCTAAAAGACAATCCAACTCAGCCGAGAATCCACCATTTTCAACCTTATTCTATAATAAAATAAGATGTTAAACAAATATAATATTAATCATTGTTAACCCTAACAATATAATGACAATGATTTATAAATAAACTATAATAATTGAAAACAAACCTCATTTTGAGAATCAATCAATTCAATTGTTGTTTTGTTAGTCAGAATTTTAGCATCTCTATTAAAGAGAGTCAACGACACAACTCAAGTGAAATCCTGCACCCTTATCTTGATCTTGAACCTAAATAATTTTTAAAAATAGATAAATAGCAAGAATAACATATATTCCTACAATGGACAAAGTACACCTTTGAATTTGTTTTCAATAAATACCAAGGTGTAGGGAGAACACCTAACACATTGCATCTTTCTGTTTTGCATTCATATTCATTTCCCCCTTCACCATTATTTTCCATGAGCTTACAACTACAAGTATTACACCCAATGTAATACCATTCCGTATCTGGACAGATGACCTTAATTGTACCAAGGATAATGATACTCTTAGGCTGCAACTAAGTAAAAAGCACTTAATCAATAATAAATTAGTATTCAAAGATAATTAGGATAACAAAAAGTGTAACAATTAACTTACAAAATAATGGTACAAATGTCACAAATGTTAAACAAATTTTTGGCTTTCAAAAACTTATCATCAACAGACGACAACATCTTCATCGGAATCGGTTTACGAACAACAACATCATTGCCATTTAGCAAACCCATCAAACTACAAAATTTAAAATTTCCAAACTTAGTCAAAAGTAAGATAATCTAAAATTTAAATAACAAAATATATGAACTAAAAACAATAATGACTTGTTTAATAATATACCTGTTTTTGTATTCTTCTATTTCAAATAAAAAAGTTGTTTATCAACAAACGGCTAACATTAGATCCAAAAGAATTCAACACATACACTTTCTCTACAAAAATTGAAGATTATTCAAGGAAACATTAGTTTGGAAGTCTATATGTTGGAAGTCTAGAGGTTTTGCAAGAAACCTCTTCAAAATTTGATCAGATCAAGACAAGGATGAAAGCTGTTTAAGACCGTCAGAAGTCGTATGCTGATAAGCAGCGACGACCAATCGAGTTTAACATTGGTAACAATGTCATGCTCAAGGTTTCGCCTTGGAAAGGAATCGTTTGTTTTAGAAAGAGTGGTAAGTTAAGTCCGAGGTACATTGGACCGTTTAAGATTGTGGATCGTGTGGGCGAAGTAGCCTACAAACTGGAATTGCCCGAAGAGGTAGAAGGAATTCATTCAACATTTCATGTTTCTCACCTAAGGAAGTGTCTAGCTGATGACACGTCTCATGGGCCATTGGTAGAAATCGAGGTTGATGAACAGCTGAACTACATTGAGCAACCTATAGAGATAGTTGACCACAAGGAAAAGCAGCTTCGTCATAAAGTTATCCCGTTGATAAAAGTGATATGGAAACATCGTAAATGAACAGATGCCACTTGGGAAGTTGAAGAAGAGATGCGCAAGTTCAATCCAGATTTGATTAAGAAATAGTTAGGTTTCGGGGATGAAACCTCTTTAAGAAGGGAAGACTTGTAACATCCAAATTTTGATAATAATAAATAAAGAAACTTTTTTTGTTTAACGGGTGTGTTAATATTTAACTAATTTAAAATATTATAAAAAGAGAGTATGGACTTTGCTAATGAAAGATGGAATAATGGATGGTTATGGGCCTTTGTTCCATGGGCTTAAAGGAGTATAAATACCTAAAACCCTCATTTCTTATCTCCTAGCCTCCCTACACACTCTAAAACACACACAAACCCTCTCATATATTCGACCAAGGATCCAAGACCAAAACCCAGCGTAGATTCTCGTAGATCTTGGTTATACAAGCAAAATACAAGTTTATTGTTGCATATCAAAGATAACCGTAGCCTTTAAGCGCGAAATGGTATGTTCTTTACATATAAAGATTTCATTTTTATGAACGGTTTGCCCTAAAAACTTAACACGAAGGCTAATCGGGTAATGTTACACTATAAAATTGTGAACTTGATGATAAAAATGGACTAGATGCCCTCGTTAGTATATACGATTCACTTAGAAACCCTAGATCTAGTTAAAACGGATTTGTAACCAATATAGATTGGAACTTTATTGATAAACGATCTAGATCTTGGCCAAGACCGAAAGGAAGACGTTGGAAGGTTACATGACACTTAACTATGCAAATAGATGTTTCTGTAAGGTGAAAAATGTTAATAAAGGAATGTACAGTGGCAGGCCATTCGAATACAGGACATTCGAATACAAGTATCTGTGCTAACACACATCTATTCGAAATACAGGCCATCCGAATACAAGTATGTATGATATACTCATTCGAATACATCGGGAATTCGCATACAATTGTAATCTAAGTACATGCTATTCGAATACATTGGGGGTTCGCATACAATTGTACATTCCATTCGTATGCATGGTGAATTCGAATGCAAGTGTATTCTAAACCATTCGAATACATAAATAAGGAAAGAAAGGTTATACAAGTATAAGTATCTAATCGAATACAAATGTGTTGGAATGCAAATGAGTTTGAATATAAATGTATTCGAATACCAAAGTATTCGAATACCAATGTATTCGAATACATTGGTGTTTGGATGTAAAATTGTATTCTAATAAAGGGTCATTCGAATGCGTTGATGTTTGAATATAATTCGTATTCGAACATATATTCATTCGAATACATTAGTGTTTGAACATAAAGTGGCATTCTAACATAAACCTATTCGAATACATAAGTATTCTAATACAACTTATGTTCAAATGTGGAGGACTACTCAAATAGAGTGCCTTACAAGGTCATTAGAATAGACAAGACTTAACCATTTTTGTTTCTGAAACCTAAATAATGTGATTAGGGCAAATGTTAATACTTATAATTGATATATAGTTAGTCGAGCCCAGTTAAAGAGAGGAATAACCATTAATAGTGAACGAAACCGGATTCATGTGAGTTTCTAGCCCCATTTCCTTGTTATGTTATCGGGGCTGTGTGAATACTAAATGTGATTACTAATATACTTACCTTAAGTGGTAAGTATATGCCATTATGATAAATGTGATAGTTATATGTTTGTTATGAATGCATGCTTGACGGTATGTGAACGATCTTCGGATATTGCACGTATTGTCAAGGAAGGTAATGTGTAGTAAGTATTAAATGAGTACGTAAAAGAAAGTATGTATGAACAATGCATGTATGCCAATATTGAAAGTGTTTATGAATGTTATATTATATAGACAAGAAAGGTAAGGTAAGGTGTATAGAAGAAAATGGAACCGGACCCTAATAATATTCGAGGCAAGAGGGAATCGAACCCTAATAATATTCAAGACAAGAGGGAACCAGACCCTAATAATATTCGAGGCAAGAGGGAACCATGCCCTAATAATACTCGAGGCAAGAGGGAACCGGGCGCTAATAATACTTGAGGAAAGTAGGGTGTGATGCTCTTTAAAACGTAAGGTAGGAATATGAAAGAAACAAAGTATGAAGGTAAGTAGGTTTATAATGAACGAAAGCTTGAAAGTATAAAATATGAACGAAAGCATGTATGTGAGTATATACATTGAAGAAAGCAAAGCAGGTTAAGTATGTAATTATGAATTTATGTATTGTATGTTGCCTGATTAACTAGAAATCACTCAGCGTAGCTGACTTTTAGTATGCACGCAGGTGAGTAGGATGAGACAGCTAGCTTGAGGAGTACACATGACATAAGAATAAGAAGCTGACAGCCGAAGACTTATGAAGTATTTATGAATGATGTTTTATTATGAAAAACAAAAGATGTTTGTTTAAGACATGTTTTTGAAATGACATGAAATGTTTATTGAAAGTTCTATATTTAGGGAAAGTTTTAATTAACTATGATATTTGGAAATGTGTTTATGAGTAAATCTAACGCCAAAGTAGGGCACCGAAACGGGGCCTTACATCGTTTTCTTTTGCATTTTGTATATTTTCATGATACATCTCCTGTGGAGAATCATCGACAACATACAAATAAAAAGTTTCTTATCATTGTTTTCAAGTTGTCTTAAAAACCATGATACATCTTCATTATCACGAATATCCACCGGATATATGTCCCTTGTAGACATCTTGTATGACAATCGAGTAACCCCTTGCAAACAAAAGCTAGTACATATACGATGGATGACTTCTAGGTAGCTTACCTTTTGTGGGTAGACAAAAATAACATTTTTCGCAAGTACACAGAACATACTGGGGGTCCCACTTGTTTCTTCCAAATTTGCACTGGTAAAAACCACAACGTTGTTATAACCATCCATATTGAGCGGTAAAAGATTCCAACACGTTACATGCATTCAATGGCTGCATTCAAGTCTTCAACCAACAAGAATACAAACCACTACTTTTAGAAAATAACAAAAGGGAGTGACAATGAGTTTAGGGATTCGCACATGATGTGAGAAGAAACCTAACGAGAAAAATGTAGGAAAGGTCATCAAACAATGGAATTATTCCATCAGCCGACGGTGTAATTGCATCGTCCTCAAAGTCCGTCGTCCGATTATATATCTCACCCGGAACGTAGGTCAACATAGTTTTATTTTTAACGATAAAAGGCGCTATTGTACACTACCCAATTTGTCAAATATAGATAATTGCCTCACGTGTAAACCTATGAATGATCCCCATGCTAACTCTTCAACATCGCATATGGCTAACCCGAAGCATTTCATTATTACACCATACAAGATCAAGGATGACCACTAGATTGGATACAAGACCAGCTTTTGTTGGAATAGGTGATCTCGGAAATGGTATTTAATGCCCCCAAGTGGGAGGGGGGGGGGGAGGTCCGGGTAGACTTCTAAATCGTCCACCGGCTCCATCTTCGATAAATGTTATGTGGTACTTCATGAAAGACACACACCACGTAGTAAAATTTGGAGCACACTTCTGATTTGTGTCCATTTGCTACTATGAAGGACACACACCGCGTAATGCATAGGTTCATTTAGCTTGTAGACATCTTGTTTTTATGATGTTAATGTAATGTAATTTGATATAATTTGTTCTTTGAACTCCTTGTTTTTGCATCCTTTATTGACCCTTTATTTATTTATTTATATATTTATTATTATTATTATTATTATTATTATTATTATTTTGTTTTATAGTTCTATATGAATGTTTGCTTATACGACACATATATGTAGGTACATTAACTAACTTATAATAATAATAATAATAACAACAACAATAATAATAATAGTAATAAATAAACACTAACGTGTATATGTGTTAAAAAGGAAAAACCAAAATTTGGTCCAACTAATTTTCCAGACCGCTAGTTATAAAGCACACTAAGGTTAACTAACTAATTAAGACAATTAGTAAATAATTTAATAGGTATGGCCTTCTGCCTCTGAATTCCACTCTTCACGTTCCATTTGCTTCTGGTCTTTAAAATTTAACCCTTCAAATGATTGTTCTTTTTCTGAATCTTCTACGTCGTCAACATTTTCTTGAAATGATTTAGCAGTGGTTGGTTGTTGTATTGGAGGTTGACGGTTATGTTGTTTCATAGAAGGCCTACAGTTTGGTTGTCGTGATGGGGTTATGGGTTTCTTTGTTGCATACCAGGGTGGTGATGCATGGTATAGTATTGGTTGGCTTTCAGGTTTCGTTAACGAACATTGTGGGGGCGTTGATGGTTAGCTTGTTGTGTAGATGGTGCTAGATATGTATGTCGCAAGCCCGATGTAGAATTTGGACTCTCTACATTAAGGTTTAGATGAATATGAAAGTAAAGATGAATATCGTGTTGTTTATTCTCCATATTGCTAAAGGAAGATTATTTTTGTTTCGTAAATCATCATAGAAGGACAAACCTTCTCCAATATACATTACGAAATTTGAAAAAAGATAGTCGTCCGACTGATTTTATTTGCCGTCCGACTGATATTGTTTTGTCGACCGATTGTATTTTATCGTAGTCCGACTGGATTTTTTGTCTTTCATCCGACTTAAAACTTTCTTTTTTCTTTTAGTTTCACTCAAAATTGTTTTTTTTTTTTGCTATATAATGAGACGCAAAGGTTACTACCTCCCCGCAAACCAGTACCTTATTTTCCCAATATATATTCTACATCCACCTCACTAAGTATGAATACAAGATCGCGTGCCGGTAGAAAGCCCAATTATTTTGTAATGATCCCTTTAGCATATTAGTATCGGGGATCTCGGAATTAATGAAACAACAATGATGGTCGTGGGGTTGGGTTTAACGCTTAACCATGCACATCACCAGTCTGGTGGGGTTAGGTTTAACTATAAACCATGCCCAACACCAATCTGGATGGGTTAGGTTGAATGCTTAACCATGCCCCCCATCAGTCGGGCTGGGTAAGGGATGATAGCGAGTTGTTTCAAGTTCAATGATGAAACATGCTCAACATCAATTTGCAGGTTAAGAATACCAACGTTTTCCCGCCCTCAACCTCTTCCTTGCTCACCGTTGCATTTATAAATTTATTTTAATTTAATTCGTTATATTTTGGGTACAGATTAATCATGTGCAATGTTAGTTGTCGTGATGTTATAATAACAGATTTTTATGTTTTATTTATATGTTTGTTAATAATTTGTGTAATTGAAAAACCAAAACTCCATACGGACTAGAAAAAGAAAGTCACAATTAACACAACTTATAAAACTAATTAAAGACAAAGTACAAATAAACATTAGTTACAACGGAAACTCCCAATGTAAAAGTCTACATGATAATGGATTACAAGGTTTGCTCGATAAAGACAAAAGCTTACTCGAAGTCCTGTTTACACTTGTATTAATTTTGAATACGTTAGATTATGTTTTTTTCCAATGATTAGGGTTTCTAGAAGGTGGCAGGTGTGCTAATTTAAGGAAAGTTTAGGTCACATTTATAACAACGATGATTAATGGCTGATTAAACTTTCTTAGCATACAAAATATCCTTGTACGAAAAGTAGCCTCACCTAACATTCCACCTAGAAACCCTAAAGTTATTCCTTTGTTTTATTGATTAATATCAATGAAAATCTTTTGAGTGTATTACGTGTTTGTCACCCTTATGTTATTTGAGCAACATCTTAATTACTATTGATTCCGCCTTTAGTATTTATTGGGTTTTTTACATTAGCATATTCGTAATCGTCGTGTCAACATTAAGTTGTTGGTTACGAGGTTGATAGTGTTAAAATCGATCCTGATAAAATGGGAAGAACAACTTAGCGACTAAGACGTGATTCGTTTTTCTCAATCTTATTAGGTGTTTAAAAGGACTATATCGTTGAAAAATGGTATGTCATGCTCATGGATGATTTTGATGCGTGGAATGTGTGGAATAAAATATGGATGATTTTGATGACTATTCGTTTTTCTCAATCTTATTGGGGTAATGTCACATGGGATAGACTACATAGTAGTTTGCGAAACGTGTTGAATAAAATATCATGTTCAATAGCGACACAAGATGGTTATATTGTTACAGGTTTTTTCTATGGATTTTAAAGGTACGAGACAAGATTAAAATCCTTAAATTTTCATTATAAATGACAAAGGAAACTTTTCTTAATTTTTAGATATGGTTGTATAAATTTCTTCTACTTGTTAGGTCAATAATTTGGTGATAACCCATATGTGTATCATCAAGGCCCCGGGTTAAACGACTCCCAGTTTGAGAGGCATGCGCAACATGTACCTATTGCCAAGGTCAATAATTTGGTGATAACCCATATGTGTATCATCAAAGCACGCTGGCAGAACAAATGGGGCTTGACAAGCTAGATCAGTTTACTTGCGACGTTGATTCGTCTCTTTGTAACTTAATACAAACACCACCCCAAATGGCCAGCAGAACCAAGAAGGTCTTCATAATGTACCACCAACTGTGTACCATAACCTAACAAGTTTCAATAATGCAGCACCAACCGAACACCATAGTCGGGCGCCAGAACCACCAACTGGGTACCATAACCAAACATGTTTCAATAATCTACCTAGTTCACCCCCAACCGACCATCATAACAGATCAAGTTTCAATAATGAATTCGTTGATGAGTCACAATCAGTTGTTAGTCTACTAAAAAGAATAATGAACAATCAAGAAACCTATCCACGCTCTTTGGAGGTAATACATGATTAGCTTGTTATTATTAATAAAAATTGTCTCTTAAATGTCTTATCCAACACTTGTACACGTGTCTGTGACTAACGTTGAGACTCATCAAACGGAAAATACAAACACACTAAAAAAACTTATTAAAATTGATGAAAAGGTCAAGCCCGTTGATCTGGCTAAGTTTTTGATGTAAGTGTTGAAAAGTTAAAATTAAAAAAACAGTATTTACTTAGTTTGTAGAGTTTCACCTTGAATTTATTATTGTATTTTTGTTTTAGGATCTTAATAAGGTTCCTGTAAATGATGGTGTGGATAAGGATGTTGTGGAAATGCCTACCCCATCTAACTTATATTTAGAGAATCAATAATCAGAACCAAAAGCAACCTTCTTATTTCGGATGCTAACACTCTTTTAACATTATATACATTTTCGTTTATTTGTAAACTTTATAGGTACTTTAGCAATTTGTAAGAAGCTTATGATAGTGTGAAGTTACGGAAGAGGTTCGTGGCAAAAGGATATGCAATGCATTATGGATGTTGAGATCACCATATGCAAAAATTGACAGTAATTTAAGCAAAACTAGGAGTACTATCAAAGACAAAGATTTGAAGAAAACTATAAGAATGCTGGCTGGTAAGAAAAATTTTCGGATTTAGATGTCATTAAACAAGAACGAGGGAGTAGACAATGTGTTTGGGATAGAACTGATTGCTAGTGACAATGATGGTTGGATTCATGGTGAGCACAAAAACCTTTGGATTTACTACTTTCTAAACCAAAGTAAAGCAACGGATCGTTGGACCATCTTTCCAACATAATGGTTAGCCAATGTCAGGACTCCGGACTTTTGGCATTCCGAGGTTGCGATAGGAAAATAACCACCTTTCCTTTGCATTGACAAGACTGATATAGTAAGTCAGTCTTTTTTTTTTTCTTTAATTAACAATAATTCATTTAATTAACAATAATTCATTGACAAGATTTGTAGTTCTATACACCGATGAACATTGCAAACAATCATTAATCATTGGTTCCTCTCATGCATTGACATGCCACAATAGACAATTAATTTATATGACATGTATAGGTGGACGCACATAACATACACAAGATTTTTCTAGCAATATATATTAATATTACACTAATATCCTTGGGGTTGCCTTATTAGATTGTTTGCTGGAATATAAAGCAGGGGAACGTGAAAACTTGTGAAACTACTTTTATTCGATGTCTCCATTATGGCTTCATGCACACTGGTACAACTTAGGCCCGTATTTTCTATTGCCACATTTTAAATGGATAACTCCACTTATCATTCCTAAAAAAGTGGGGGCCTAGGAGATTGCGAGGTTTAGGTTTGTAGGTTTTTGAAGAAATTACCAAAAGCCTTACCATTATCCCACCAGTTGGAAGATACAATACACACATAAATGGTATATCATTGGAAGATAACGACCATTTTTCTCACCTATAGATCTGACCAACGAATCGGCAAAGTAGCTGAGGTTGGTCGTGATGGTAAATCAGACAAGATGGCTGAGGATGTTGGACCGGCTACCACAAACAATGAAAGTGGGGTAGAGAGTGTGAGTGCTGAAAAGGTGGGCCTAGGGAATATGAATGTTCATGGGCAGGTGCAGAAGGGCCAAAGAAGGTGGGAACATGCAGTCATCTGTAAATGGTGGGCCGATAAATACGGGCGAAGACGGTGACCTGAAGAAGATGAGTGAAGACATGGGGTAGTGAACATAGTCAAAGACGGTGGCTTGGAGAAGATGGATGGAGAGGGTGGGTTGGTGAACACTGTCGAAGAAGGGGCCTAAAGAAAATGGGTTAAGACGGAGGGGTCACAAAGAACGATAAACGAAAAGGGCCGCTAAACACGGGTGACAATGGTTGGTTGAAAAACAACAATGAACAAGTAGCGGTGGTGTAAATAGGTCAACATGGTGTGGTTGAGAATCAGTAATGATAACTGAAGATGTGAAGGTTAACATGGATAGTAGAACAGTGATGATAACTGAAGTTAAAATGGGTGAAGATGTGAAGGTTAACATGGATAGTAGAACAGTGATGATAACTGAAGTTGGAAGCATGGTGACGACCGGTCTCGGTGATACCTCAGGGAAAACCACTAAACAAAGTCACGATGCCAAAACATGTGAAGTTTTTGAATCAATAATACAAGGTAAACTTGTTGATACATCATTAGTTGTCTTGTTCTCTGTTTATCATGTTTTGCAATAAATATAATGTATATGGGTTAGTTTTAAAATTAATGCATAGTACATTCTCAATAGAATGTATAGCGAATGAATAGTTTTATGCCTCATTCGTCAGGGGTTGTTAACGAATGACAAGATAACGTATCTGGCCATTCACTAGGGTAATGTCTAGCAAATGGCGTGGCGAATGTGGCTCATTCTCCATGCCTGTATAGCGAATGAGACTTCGTCTCCTATATAAAACCCTATAATTATTTTAGTTATAACGATCGTGATTATTATTAACTTGTGCCTCGTTGTGATGTTGAAATTCTATCTTAACACACACACTCATTGATCCTAATATGTTAACTATCAATCATTTCACAAGACTAGATCCTTATAGTATGAATCATGTTGATCATTATGTTAGTGCACGGTTTTACGTATTGAGTGTTGGTATCTATCGTATCATTATTATAATGTAGAAGTTATTTAAATTATTGTCTAGTTCGTTATTAGATATCTAGTTCGTTAAGGTTGTTTAACGAACTAGACGTTTAAGTTATCAGTCTTCCCAATTCGTTAAGGATGTTTAACGAATTGGAGACTTAGTTCGTTATGTTTATTATTCTTTGTAATGTAACGAAGTGGAAGTCTAGTTCCTTACGGAATGTGTAACGAACTAGACCCATCTTCTATATATAGAAGTGTTCATCCTCTGTTTAATTTAAGTATTGATTTAACATATCGAACCTCTGTTGAATTATCCTCTCGATCAATCCTTCAAACATATTAATCTATTACATAATATATACACATAATACAACTAATATATATATATATATATATATATATATATATATATATATAATCTGTAACCTATAAAGAGTAATCTATGAACTAGATCCGTGTTAATCGTTATTTGGATCTTAGATCTGAGATCTAAGACGTTCTCAAGTGGTATTAGAGCTTTCGGGGTTCGATTTCTCTTGATCTAGTGCTTCTAATTCGTTAATTGAAGTATTTTTAAGGCTATTTTGTTTTTATTTAGATCCGGTTTGAATTCATAAAAATTAGGTGTTCATTTGATTGGTTTTGGAATGAATTAATTTGGATTGTTGTTGGTTAAGGTATTGGGAAGGTTTGGTGGACTGGAATTGAAAATTGGATTCGGTTTGTGCTGGTTTGGATTGGATGTGAGTTTAGTCGAAACAGGGGTGGAATTTTGGTTAAATTAGAGTCGTGATTGAGTGATTTGGTTTACGGGAGGTTAATATTTGGTTTCGCAGTGGATTTGCGAGTAATTTGAGCTATAATATGCACGAATTGGTGTAATATTGAAAGAGTATTACAGATTTTTTGGTTTTATTAGTTGTTCTTAGTTTTCCAGAAATCTGGAAAATGATGATGAAGATTTGAAGATCTTCTTCATCTGTTGAAGATTCATCATCATTGTGCAATTCGTTATTGCAGTTGTTTAAATTTAAACGATTTGTTACTTAATTTGTTATCTAATGAATCACCAAGGTTGATTCGTGTCATCTAATTCGTCAGACACGTGGTCTGATTCGTTAATCACATATCTAACAAACTTTTGCCACGTGGCAATAGTTGTTAGAGTTTGTTATAACCGTTATAGCAACCTGATTCGTTATAGTTGATTCGCTTTCAACTGTAGCTAATTCGTTACCTTAATTCGTTACCTTGAATAAGAGATTTGTTACCTGATTCGTTAAGTTCACTTTGTGATTCGTTAAGATTTCACTTAGTGATTCGTTACTTGATTCATTAAGTGAACTCAGAGATTCGTTATCTTGGTTTGTTACATTGAATTTGGTTTCGTTAACCTATTTCGTCAAACTGATTCGTCAATTTGACCTGATTCGTTGACTCAGTTCTTTATAATCTAATTCTTGTGACACTGTTCCTGGTTCGTTACTCAGATAACTTTCAATTCGTTATAATTGATTCGTTATTTTAGTTTGTTACAAACACTGTTCAAAGTTCGTTATACTTACTGCTCTAAGTTCGTTAATATATTTTAAAGTTTAGTCCTTGGAGTTTGATTGTTTGTTACTTATCAAGATGGCTGGTTTGTACGCGTTAGCTTCTCAAAACATACTCATGCAGCAAATGTTACAATTGGACACTGAAATTGGATCCCATTCCAAGTGTCCTCGATTGATGAAATTTAGTGACTTTGCTTAATGGGAACCTCGATTTCGTGCTCATCTGGGTTATGCTCACCCTGATTGTTCTTATTGTTTGGATGAAGTGTATACTGTTCCAATGATTGAAGATGAAACAATTGGATTCACACCTAAAGCTATCTCGCAATACTCTCAGGAAGAAAAGAAGGCTTTGGAGATTGAAACGAAAGCATACTCACCTCTTATAATGGTGTTTCCTGAAAACATATTTCATCAAGTTGGTAGCATCAAGATATGTGCTTCGTTGTTTCAACACATTCGTATGAGGAGTATGGGTAATACTTTAGAAAGCAAGAAGGTAATGTTATAGTTTCAATTTAGAAATTTTAACTTATTTAAGGGTGAGACTGTCGAAGAGATGATAACACGGTTTAACCATCTGATAGCTGAAATGGATAAGATGAAGATGGAACCTTCTGAAAGTGATAAGTTAGATACAATCAAGAGTGTTTTACCAAGTTCTTATTCCACTTTCTTAATGGTGTTGAAAGAAAATAATTATTTCAGTAATGAAGATCTGACTGCGTCTGAGTTCATACAAAAGATCGAAGCTCGTGAATATGATCTTAGGTGTCAAAAGTCTTCTAAGGATAGCCAAGATCCAGCTTTTTATGGTGGGAGTATGCCCTTTAGTTCAACAATCTCTCCAATCACCGCATTTCTTACACAAAATGCAAGTGATAATGCTACAACTATCTATAGTGATCCACGTACATGTTTTTACACTGCTGGAAGTTCAGGATCACCTGGCGCTTCTGATTTTTCTGGAGGGTCTGGAACTTCAGCTACTGCAAATCAGTTTTCACCACCACCGACTGTGAATATGAATGAAGCTGAACAAAATTTTGCCTTCTTGAGTGCTTTCATGTCTTCTTATGAGAATCTGGTTGGTAGTAAAATTGCTACTAGTGAATTAACTGACGAAGATTATGATCAAATCGATCCTGATGATTTGGAACTCATGGATTTGAAATGGAATACGCCAATGATCGTAAGAAAGGTAAAAAGATTCATGCAATGAGCTGGCAAAGATCTTCCATCATTAAACAAGAAGTTGGGGTTCGATAAATTGAAGGTTAAGTGTTATAATTGCCAAGATCTTGGACATTTTTCCAAAGAGTGTGATAAACCAAAGAAGGAGTATAATGGTCCTAGAAATCAAGATCGAAGTTCATCTAGTAAAAATGAAAATGATACTGTTAAGTCTTCTGGAACCAAACCATCTTCTTCTGGGTCACAAGCTATGCTGTCAAACATGGATGGAACTGATTGGTCACAAAGATTGATGTGTAATGACAATCAAGTGAATTTGGTTATGTTTGGATCAAATGAAGAATTTCAAGATGCAAGTGGGAGTGAGTTATCTTCTGACAATGACACTGAATCTGATTCTAATGATTCATGTGAGAAACAACCGACTACCTTTCTTGCATGGCCGAAATCAACGAGGTTAGTTCTTCTGTTTCTTGTGTTAACAAGCCTAAGTTAGAATCATTGTAAAATCATAATGATTATTTAGTGAAAGAAATTGCTTCACTTAAGAATACTTATAGACAATCTTTAGATTCTCATATGAGATCTAGGGAGAAAATTGAAGCATTGTCGATAAGTAATTATGATCTCAAAGCTGAGTTATCTGTTAAAATGACGATTAACGATAAAAAATTTAAAGAAATCTTGAAACATCGTTCTAAGATAACCGAGCTTGAGAATGAAGTTCTTGAGTTGAAAAACAAGTTGGGCAAGTTTAGAAACTCATCATTTTTGCTAAATGAGATAATCGAAGTATCTGGTAAGCAAAACGATTCTAAAAAGGGTATAAGTTTTGTTGAAATACCACCACCGTTTTATAATGATTATACAGCAAATCCTTTTTCTAAAAAAGAAGAAGATATGATTGTGAAAGAACCTGTTGTTTTAGAAAAACCTAAACCAGTAAAAATTGATCATGTTAAAGCTCATTCATCAACTCAAAAACCTCATGTTGAAAGCAATAAAGTCTTTGTTGAGAATGTTGATAAGGTTATCATTGAAGATGATTTTGAACCAGAGATTATACACAAAAATGAGAACATTCCAAGTTCGAATCACATCCTATGTGAACCTCATGAATTTGAGGAAGCTGTATATGGTTCAAATACAGTTCAAGAGAAAAAGAAAACACATGTTAAGGTCAATTCAAAGAAATCCGATAAACCATAGATTTCGGATGAGGATTTGTTGCGTTTCATAAATCCTTCAGTTTTTACTGGCCGTGTGTTTAAGTTAAAAAGTTTGGACACAATGTTCACTGAGAAAGACATTCCGATTAGTATTATCAAACGAGAGCTGATTGAAAGTGTCTTTCATAATGAAACCTCAAAAATACAAGATCTTGAACGCCAGTATGCTTGTGCGAAAACATCAAACACATCAAACCCATTGATTAGATCAAAACAGGTATTGAAAAATGCTTAGAAAGTTCAATTTGTGAAATCTACTGGAACTGACACATTGTATCATCAAATGGGAGAAAGGCGTTAAGTATTATGAAAAGATTACTGACGTTCTTTCATTACCAAGATGGGATGTACGCACTCTTATGTACCATCCTTTTATTAACCGTGGGGGAAATCAACAAGCAGAATGGTTCCATCAGCATTTGCATTTCGAGGTCAATCACGAGTTTAAGTTATTTAAGCCACAGATTCCAATTCATAAGCGTATTGATGAGATTGATCCAAGGATGGGTTGGAGGAAGTTGGTGCTTAAAGTTAAACCGCCGAAAACGATGAAGCGTGTACCAGCATGACGCTGAATCAACACATGTATTTATCTTTCAACCGCTAGTATTATGATAATCAAACTGGCAAGGCCGTTATTATTTTGGGTAAGGGCTTAAAGACCGAACTGATAAAGATTATTTATTCGATGTGGCTCGTGAATTTGACAGAGACCAACAATGATGTGTTGTTCAAGAATAAGATACTAATAGAGCGTCGTGAAGACTATGACCAAGCAATGCAATTCCAAAGTTGTTGTTCTGTGTGTCATGAGCATGAGATTCACAGCTGCAGAGCCTGGTAGTCCAAGCACTTCAAATAACTTAAAGACAAAGAGCTCAAGACGAGGGGGTGTCTGTTAGTGCACGGTTTTGCGTCTCGAGTCTTTGTATTTATCGTTTCATTATTATAATGTAGAAGTTATTTATATTATTGTCTAGTTCGTTATTAGATATCTAGTTCGTTAAGGTTGTTTAACGAACTAGACGTTTAAGTTATCAGTCTTCCCAATTCGTTGAGGATGTTTAACGAATTGGAGACTTAGTTCGTTATGTTTATTATTCTTTGTAATGTAACGAAGTGGAAGTCTAGTTCGTTACGGAATGTGTAACGAACTAGACCCATCTTCTATATATAGAGGTGTTCATCCTCTATTTAATTTAAGTTTTGATTTAACGTATCGAGCCTCTGTTGAATTATTCTCTTGATCAATCCTTCAAACATATTAATCTATTTCATTATATATATATATATATATATATATATATATATATATATATATATATAATCTATAACCTATAAAGAGTAATCTATGAAGTAGATCCGTGATAATCGTTATTTGGATCTTAGATATGAGATTTAAGACGTTCTCACATTACATGATTTCTCAAGTGGTATAAGAGCTTATGGATGCCTGATTGATAGATTCATTGAAACTGATTAGGTTATTTGAACGTATTTAAGACTAAATTGATTAAACAAACCTTACGGACCTTAAATAATTGAGAATTTATCAATTGAGTACAATTGGATTGATAATTGATTGTAATTTGGATCCGGGATTGTTCGTCTTGATCGGAATTGATCTAAATTGAATGCGTTGAACTGAATTGGACATTTTATTTGATTTCGATTTGAGTGGGATGCTATTGTAGTTTAAACTGCTTGATTTTGACTCTACTTAACCAAAATTGGTAATATTTTGTATTGATTTATGGTTAGATAGTATTAGGATGTTGTTTCAGATTGGTTGTATGGTGATTGCTAGTGAATTGGTGTGATTTTAGTTTGGATTCGGTAAGGATTGTTTTGTGTTGAGTCAAGAATTTGACTTGAAATGACTTAAGGAAGATTAAGGGAGATTGGAATCTTCCCAACACTCCTTTGAAACGGCTAAGTATGGAAATCGAGCACACTTGGACATCCGAGCAGGGTTTTACTTGTCCTAGCTAGGTATTTTACCTATCGGGCAAGGTTATCTTTTTGAAGTCTTCTTATGTGATGATCCGAGCAGGGTTCACCTCGTCTAGCAAAGGTGTTCTTCAAGTCGAGCACAGTTTGCCTACTAGCAAACCCTTGACTAAACCAAGCTTTTGAAGCCAAGTATTTGGAAGATCTAGCAAGGTTTGATTAATAAACAGTAGTCCGAGTGTGCTTGTTGAAAGTGATCAAGAAATATTCTAAGTACTTTCTCCAACAAGGTTCAACTCCTAGCAAGCTACAGTGCTACCAGCACGGTTCAAACAGTGTAACCAGTACACTTTGGTTTGCTTAATAAGTTATTATTTAACAAAGAGTTGAAGGGATTCATGAAGAGCAATTTGCTCGTAGGACATAACGAGCAAAGTTTGCTATGGTCAAGAAGATTGAAGTCTGCTAGTTGAGTATTTTCCAAAAGTAAAGCCTACCCGAAGAACTGTTCACCAGCACACTTCAAGGTTACCAGGTCTACTCGTAGAAGAAAAATGGCACAAAGTGTGCCCGAAGACCTGGTTTTACACTTAGAATGTTTTTGAATATGTAATATGATTATGTACCAATCATTAGGGTTTCTAGAAGGACTGACAGCTGTCATGTGGTGGCAGGCCTATAAATAGAATAATTTAGGGCACGCCAACCACAAAAGACACGGATTCTGCCACTAACACTTTTCAGACCTAAGAGAAAATTTCAGATATTGAGTGTGACGGCTGTCCTAAGATTAGTACGAATAAACATTCCTTACAAGAAACCCTAATCGAATTACATTTGTATGAAGGCTTTCTATAAATGGAAACCTTTTGAGTTATTGTTTGTGTTTGTTACATTTATATGTCTTTAAGCAACACTTCTGTTTGTTTCTGATTCCGCCGTTAACAAACATTTGTTCTTACCCTAAATAGCACAGTCACCAACCTTCTTATTAACACGATTATCTATGTGGGTTGTGACATTTATTGTGAGTTTGAGTGATCGATACGGGACCGACAACTGGTATCAGAGCTTGTTTGATGCTTTTTGGGTGAAGAATCGTTGCTTATTTTTGATTGATTGAAGATGAAGAATGAACTGAGCTGAATACTGTTCCATTGATTTCTGACGTCAGCAACTCTGTTCTTCATTATTCTTCTAGATCTGCAAATTTTGGTGTCTTCTTTCACTTATTTTTTGCTTAAAGTTGGTATTTTTATTACTAGATCTTGCTCCAATCGAATCAGAAATTTCGGATCTGAAGAATTACCTCTCAGATCTGATTGATTTTCAAATTTGATCTTTGACTCTGTTTTTAAGTTTTACCTATTTTTCTTTAAAATAATTTTACAAAATACCAAAAATATGTCTGGTTTTGAAGAGCAAGAGGCTTCCACTAACAAAATTCCTAGATTGTACGAACAGGAAAATTTCACCAAATGGAAGGTATTGTTCGAGGGTGTTGTGTGCTATAATGACGTTGATATGTGGAACTCAATCAAGAATGGTCCACATGTAGCTGATGGTGGAAATCCTAACATTGTTGTGCGTGATAGAATGAGGATGGTGGATGACAGGGCTCTAGCTATGACCAAGTTGGGTCTGTCTTGGGAGATTTTAACCAAGGTTGCACATCATATAATAGCTAAAGCTATGTATGATGTAATACTTGAGATGTTTGAAGGGAATTCTAAGTTGAAAAATATCAAGAAACAAAGACTCAAGAAACAGCTTGAGAGATTCAAGTACAAGGATGGAGAAAGACTGAAATCAATTCTTGATAGATTTCTAGCCATTGTGAATGGCCTGAGAACCACTGATTATGTAATGACAGACTTTGATTTAAACACCAAATTGTTGACTTCAATGCCAAAGGAGTGGTATACAACTAGCAAATTCATCATTCAAAAACCAAATTTTGAACAACTCAAGTTGGATGATGTAGCTTGCTTTCTACAAGCTGCTGAGATAGAGATGTTTGAGAACGAAATGATAAAGGAAGAGAAGCCATGTTTTCAGGTGTCCAATGCTCTTATTGAACCTATAGGAAACTTGTCCACCAAAAACCAACAACAAATCCCAATAATAGAAGAACCCATTGAACATGGTATTGATACACCTAAAGCATTTGTTGGTGGTAGTACAAGTAACCCAGGAAGCCAGTCAAGGTTCAATTTCCAAATCATAGATGACAATGACTCTGCATCCATGACAAGTGGACATTCACCTTATTCTGGTGGAAACAATGGTCAAGGAATTGAAACTCAAGCATTGTTCTCTATGTTTACAGAGTCTTACAATGCATTTGTAGCCAAAAACATGATCCACACAAGTATCATTCAAGATGATTTAGAACAGATTGATGCTGATGATCTTGAAGATATGGACTTGAAGTGGCAGGCTGCAATGCTTGCACTCAGAAGCAAGAGGCTGCTTAACAGGACTGGAAGATCTCTAGTAACTGGTCCAAATTAGAGGATTGGTTTTGATAAGTCAAAGGAAATCTGTTACAATTGCCAACAACCAGGACACTTTGCTAGAGAATGCAACTAGCCAAGAAACTTTCAAATGAATCAGTACCAGAATCAATAGCCAAGAAATTAGTTACAATATCAGCATAACCAGCCAAGAAACAACAACTACAACAACAACCCAACAATTTCAACAACTATCAACAGCCACAAATGAATAATCAGCAAGTTGTGCCTCAGAACCAAAACTACCCAAGAAACCAACACCCTCAAACTGATCCAAATAACCCCAATAGAAATAATCAAAACCAACCCAGAAACCAAGGGAATGTAGCACTTTCTGCACAACAAGAATGGAATTTTGATTGGAGTGATCATGCAGGTGACATTACAAAGGCTAATGTTGCGTTGATGGCAAAGATTGAAAATGAGGCTGAATCTTCTTATTCACAAGTACCTTCAATCTCTACAACTGATTTACTTGAAATAATATATGAATTGAATGTGAAAGTAGGTAAGTTAGAGAGTGAATGCTTTAGAAAACAAAGCATAATTAATGGGTATCAACCAAGTGATTTAATCAATGAAGAGAAGCCTTGAAGATGATTGTGTGAGCAATTATAGAACTTAGTCAAGATATGTGACTGATATTGATGGTCTAAAGAAAATGATTGTTGAAGAAAATATGGAGAATACTAAGCTACAAGTTGTGAATGAGTTTCTAAAGAACTTAGTATCTACTGGAAACATTTGTGGTATTTTTAATCAAGTAAAAGAGGAAGATAATACAAAGCTGTTCCACCACCATTCAACAACAATTACTTATCCAAAGTTGACAAAGAAACAAGAGATGGTTATCTTCAACAGTTTAGAGATGTCTTTCAAGACAAAGAAGAATTCATTGACATTTACAAGATGGTTGAAGTAAGCAAAGAGAGAGAGAGTTTGTAGTAAAGGAAGAAATTAGAGATGACAAGTCAATTGGTGTGCAAGTCTTTGAGGATGACTTTGATGATGATGATCTGAATGTGGATGACTTAAGTGACTTAAGTGATCAGATCACAGAAGAAGAGATTCAAGCTGCAGAGAGAAACAGAAGACAGAAGAAACCTGACTCAATAGACAAACTTCCATTGTTGCCACCTATGACACCAAAAATGAAGAAACAAAATGAAAGAATGAAGAGAGAACATGTGTCCATTGACATATGTGAAAGGACAAAGGTAAGCTATAATGAAGTAAGACCACCGAGCAAGGCTGTTTTGAAAAGGATAAGTGACAACGACAAGAAAAAGGTAACTAAAACAATTGTTGGTGATAATTTCATTCCAGTTTACCCAGTTTTCTCTAGTCATGAAGTGTTTGACATAGGAGAGGTTGAAACGGAATATAAGAAGAGGCAGTCAAGGCACAAGGGAAACCTAGAGAAGAGCCTATGAATATGCAGAAAATCATTTTTGTGAAAAGCAAGATTGAAAGACAAGATATCAAAATTGAAGAGTTTGTTCCTTTTTCAATTGATAGCTTGAAAACTCAGAAAACACTTGGGATTAAACCACGTAAACCATGTGAGAGATTTAAGAAAGGGAATGCTCATGAAAGTTTCAAAGGAAAAGTATGGTGTAAAAAGTGTGATGAATATGGTCACCACACTAATTCTTGCAATGAAAGGTTCAACTTCAAACTTTTTCATGTTCCCAATGAGACAAAGTTTGGTCAAAACTTTGAACTTTATAAACAGAAGTATGATGAATACTTGGGAAAAAGAAAAGTGTGTGAAAAGGAAAATGTGAGCAAAACTGATCAGAAAACTGACAACAAGGTTAAGAAGGATGGGAAAGATAAAAACAAACCAAAGAAAAATGTGGCTGAACAAGTCAAAAGAAGCACATATCCCAAGAAATCTGAAACTGTTATCAAGAAGAACTTTCAACCTTTGATAATTATCCCCAATCAAGACTCAAAATCAGTTGAGTCTGAAGATTCTCTAGAATCACCAACCAATGATAAGAAGGGAAAGAAGAATGTCTTCTCAAGAAAGAAAACCAAGGAACTAACTGGTGATGAAAAATTCTTATTGAAGCATGGATTTGAACCTCAAGGATTTCTTTGGAAACCAAAAGGTGAGGTTCAGGAGAAAAAGGAATTTGATGTGAGAGATTACTCAAGCACAAAGGATTATGTAGTTCAAGCCTGTCAAAGCATAATACCTAGTGTGCAAAGTCCAGCAGCAGGTGGCTATGAAGCTGACAAATTGAAGATTATGAAGTTGTACATGAAGATCCTAAGCCCGTTCCTCTCACAACCAATGCATCTATTGTTACTGAATATGATGATTTGCAAGTTGAATTAGCTTGCAGTTCATAATCTAACTAATTACCCTCTTTGATATGTGCAGGAACAGTCCACTCCTCTGAATGAAGTATGGTATATGGATAGTGGATGTTCTAGGCACATGACTTGTGACAAAAGGTCTATTGTTAACTATGAAGAGAAGTTTGAGGGTCCAGTAGCATTTGGTAGTGATGAAAATGGTGGAAAAATAGTTGGAAAATGGATCTTGACCAATGGAAAGGTCACATTTGACAATGTTTTCTATGTGGAGGGACTACAATATAACCTTTTGAGTATATCACAGATGTGTGATAAGGGTTATAAGGTTAGTTTTGATGACTCACACTGTTTCATCTTAAGACTTGAATTTGTTATCTCACCTGATATGATTATGATGATGGCCCCAAGAAATGTCAATTTATATAAACTGAACATGAAAGATGTTGTTTCAAGTGGTGGTACATGTTTTGTTTCTAAAGCCACTAAAAATGAGTCAAAATTGTGGCATAGAAAGTTGTGTTATGTCAATCTCAAGAATATGAACAAACTAGTCAAGGGTGAACATGTCATTGGTTTACCTACTAGGGAGTTCAAGTTAGATGAAAAATGTATCTCATGTCAAAAGGGAAAGCAACACAAGTCTTCACACAAGACTAAACTCATCAACACAATTGATCAAGTGCTTGAGATGCTTCAAATGGATCTCTTTGGTCCTATAAGTTTACCAAGCATTGGGAAGAAAAGATACTGTTTTGTTATCATTGATGCTTTCTCAAGATACACTTGGGTTTATATCCTAAGTACAAAAGATGAGACTGCTGAAATGATTATGAATTGTGTAACCAGGATTGAGAATCAACTGGATTCTAGGGTTAAAGTAATGAAAAGTGACAATGGTATTGACTTCAAGAATGGAGTTATGTAAGAATTCTGTAATTCAAAAGGAATACTTCAACAATTCTAAGCTCCTAGAACTCCTGAAAAAAATGGTGTTGCGGAAAGAAGGAACAGAACACTCATTGAAGCTGCAAGAACCATGCTAGCAGATGCTTATCTACATGTTACTTTTTGGGCAGAAGCCATTAACACAGACTGCTATGTTCAGAACAGGGTATTTCTCAACAAAAGTCAATACAAGACTCCTTATGAAATCTTGTTTAAAATAAAGCCCTACATCAAGTTTCTCAAGCCATTTGGATGCAAATGTTCACTTTTGAACACCAATGATTATTTAAACAAATTTCAAGCAAAATCCTTGGATTGCTTCTTTGTTGGATACTTTGCACACTCAAAGGCATACAGATTATATGTGAAAGATCATTTGAGTGTAATTGAATCCTCTGATGTAATCTTTAATTGAAATCAGTTCAACACAGTTGATGGTCAGCATGGCTGTTTGACCTTGAGAAATTGATCAAGTCCTTCAAGATTTATCCTGAAGACTTTGATGAATCATTTTACAGGACCAGTGTGATTGAAAAGACAAATCAGAAAACATTGGACTTGGAAAAGTTGTGGAACAAGGTTGCAAGTAAGGAAAGTGAATATACATTCATAAAGGATCCCTCAAGTGCAAATGTTGACCAAGTTCAAGACAATGATCAAGAGAAAAATCAGAGTCCAGAATAAGATCAAGTAAACGATAATCAAGACAATCATGTAGTACAAGCTGATCAAGTTCAAAATGGGGAAGATCCAAGCAACCAAACTGGTGAAGAAGAAACTGCCACAGGGACAAGGTTTCAAGATTTATTTGACAGATTAGATTTGGGAAACAATGGTGCATCTACCTCAAGTCAGAACAATGAGGAAGCACATGAAGTTGATAATACAACAACTGATTTGATCATTGATGAACCAGATATCAATGAATCAAACCTTGACATTACTGTGTCTACAGATATGATAGTTTAAACCTCTTATGTTGAAAAGAATCATCCTTCTGAAAACATCATTTGAGACATAAATGAAAGAGTTACAAGAAGTCATTCTGAACCTGAAAAAATTTGTTTGTACTCCTGCTTTCTATTCCAAATAGAACCAAAGAACATTGTACAAGCATTAAAGGACAACAGTTGGGTAGAGGCCATGCAAGTGGAGTTGGCTCAATTCAGAGATCTACATGTTTGGGAACTTGTAGACAGGCCAAGAAACAGATATGAAATTGGAACCAAATGGGTTTTCAGGAATAAAAGGGATGAAAGAGGTATTGTGATTGAGAACAAAGCTAGACTTGTTGCATTGGGATGCCTACAAGAAGAAGGGATTGACTTTGAGGAAGTCTTTGCACTAGTTGCAAGACTTAAAGCAATAAGAATTTTCTTAGCTTATGCTGCCTCAAAGAATATAAGGGTAATCCAACTTGATGTCAAATCTGCATTCCTAAATGGAAAAATAGAAGAGGAGGTGTATGTGACTCAACCACCAGGATTTGAGGACCCTATGTATCCTAACAAGGTGTATAAGTTGAACAAAGCTTTGTATGGACTGCATCAAGCTCCAAGAGCTTGGTATGATGAGTTATCAAATCATCTACTTGAAAATGGTTTCCAAAGGGGAGCTATTGACAAGACCCTCTTTTACAAAAAGAAAGGAAGAGATTTGTTATTGTTGCAAGTCTATGTGGATGACATTATTTTTGGGTCAACCAATGTACATATGTGCATGGAGTTTAAAGAGGTTATGAAATCCAAGTATAGTATGAGCTCAATGGGAGAAATGAACTTCTTCCTTGGATTGTAAGTTCAACAGAAGACTGATGGAATTTTCATATACCCGTCTAAGTATGTGCAGGATATACTAGACATATTCAAGTGTAATGATCTGAGAACTGCTTCAACTCCTATGGATCCAAAAGAAAAGATGATAGCTGATGAAAAGGGGGAGCCAGTCGATGAACATGAATATAGAGCAAAAATTGGATCTCTGATGTATCTGACCGCTTCAAGACCAGATATCATGTTTGTTGTGTGTGTCTGTGCAAGATTCCAGTCAAGTCCTAAAGTTTCTCACATGAATACAGTCAAGAGGATCTTTAGATATTTGAAAGGAAGACCTGATTTGGAAATTTGGTATCCAAAGAACCAGTCCTTTGATCTGATTGCCTACACAGATAGTGACTATGATGGATGCAATATGAGCAGGAAGTCTACCTCTGGAGGTTGTCAATTTTTGGATGACAGATTGGTATCATGGCAATGCAAGAAGCAGACCATAGTGTCATTCTCAACTGCAGAAGCTGAGTATATTGTTGCATCTGCCTGCTGTGCACAAGTCCTCTGGATTCATAATCAAATGCTGGATTATGGTATGAATTTCTTTAACACCCCTATTTACATTGATAATACTATTGCATCTTTTATTGTTAAGAATCCTGTACAACATTCCAAGACTAAGCACATTTAAATTAGACATCATTTTATAAGGGATTGTAGTGAAAAAGGTTTAATTGAAGTGAAAACAGTTGATACAAGTGACAATTTGGCTGACCTATTCACAAAGCCACTTGACAGAATCAGGTTCAACTTTCTTCTGAAAGCCCTGGGAATGATCAACTCAAATGAAGTCTGATTCATGTTGTGTGCTTGTTGAGAAAACTGAATATCTTTTCAAAGTCTTAATGGATGTTGTGTGTATGTGATTATGATACTTTTTGATGATTAACTGATATGTGTTTAACTGATTATCTGTGCAAATTAGGTATCTTTGATGCTTATGCTTGTGTATCAGTTGACTTGTAGTATGTCTTGATACGTATTCTGCATTGTCATACTGTCAGGTCCCTTGATTTCAGCTGGATCTTTACTTAATCATGTCATAACTCACACAAATAGATGTGTCGACAAGGGAGTTAATGACGGGTTGCTATATTTAGAAAGATGACCGTTTGTTAAAGGCGAAATCAATAACAAACATACGGTTGCATAATCAGTATTCAAAGGTAACCAACACAAACAAGATTCACTCAAAAGATTTCCATTCATATAACATTCATCATACAAATCGGATAATCGATTTAGGGTTTCTTGAAGGAAGGTTTATCCTTACAAAGACAGCCATCACACACAATATTCTATCTTAATAAATGTGTCTGTCTGCCCTTGTCCTTATCTCGTCTTTGGCGGCGTGCCCTAAAACATTCTATTTATTGGCCTGCCAACCTAGGACAGCTGTCATTCCTTCTAGAAACCCCAAACGTACATACATATTCAAATTACATAATCAGAAAATATTCTAAGTGTAAAACAAGTCTTCGGGGTAGGCTTTGCATCAATCTTCATTTTCCGAGTACACTGTGTACTCTGCCATCCTTCAGGAATTGGTAACATAGAAGTGTGCCCGAGATCAGTTTCCGGGTAGACTTTACTTGAAGAGTATTTTACCAAGTAAAATATTCACCGGGTAGACTTCAGTCTTCTTGACTTTGCCAGACTTTGCCCGACAAACCCTTACGAGCAACCTTGTTCTTATGGTCCATTCAACTCCTTGCTATAAAATAACTTATTAGCAAAGTGTACTCGGCAGTACTGTTCCTTGCTTGAGTTGAACCTTGCCCGATATTACTTAAAGATATTACATTAAATCATCAAGCTTGTTCGGACCACTATTATTAATGAATACCTTGCCCGGTCTTCCAATCACTTGGCTTCATGGACTTGGTTAGCCAAAAGCTTACTCGGGAGTGAACTTTACTTGGCTATGAAGAACAGACTTGCTTGATAAAGTGAACCTTGCCCGGATTGGCATAAATTAGTGAACCATGCCCGGTAATACACCAATTTGCAAACCCTGCTCGGATATCTACTAAAGAAGACTACTTGAAGATAACCTTGTCCGATAGACAAAATATTGTACCCGGCTAAGTAAAAGCTTTCTCGGAGGTCTAAGGTGTGCCCAGATCCATACTTAGCGAATTCTGAGGAGGTTGAGAAGATTACAATCTTCCATATACTTCATTTTTGTCAAATCTTTTACTCAATAATCTCCCCCTAGATTGGAACACCTCAGTTGACCCAAAACATTTCTAAGGTTACTTACACTTAGCCAAAAATACACATCAAATTAAAAGTCAAATTACATATTCAAATAACAAAAAAAAATTACGTATTCAAAAGCTGTCCGAAGACATTACATCACAAAGCCTATTCTATTAGTCTTGTCTCTTTCCTGCATTATGGGCGGCTTTTCTTCTGTTGATTATCTCAGATGCAGCTTTCATTTTGAAGATATTAAGGATTCGGTAATGAGTATGACTTTCTTGTATGAACAAATCTCTTATATCCATTAGATCCTCATTATGCAGGCAGGTCAAGTCTTCATCTTTCTTAATGATCCCCAATATTTTTCCATCTGATTTTCTCGGTACATAATGATCAGCATCTTCTTTATACTCAATCTCAGCTATAATGCCAGTCTTTTGTACTGTGTAGTTGGGGTGTATCATTCTTCTTCCAAGACTTATGCACGTGTTCATGTTTGACAGTGGATTCACATCTCTGACATTCATCATAAAGTCTCTCTCAGCAATGTCCATTCTTTTCAATTTTTCTGTCCTCTTTGACTTGTGAAGTTGAATCAATCTCCAGCTTCTCTTTTCCTTTAAGAACTTGAATCCTTTGTCAGCTTCATCTTTCAAAAATTTTGATAAATCTTTCATCTGCCTCCCTGCCATTCTGTTTCTAATTCTGTAATCATACAAGTTAAGAGTGGCAATCCTTTCCAATTGTTCTTCAGTATATTCACGGAAGTCACTCCTAACAACAATTTCTCTCAATTGTCTACTTTCCATAATCACCTTCAAGGACTCAGTAACAGAATCAAAGTAGAGTTCTCTTGGAAGATCCACATCAGATTGTGGTCTTGTTCTTTGTTGTGCAGATCTACTAGATTCACCTCTTCCTCCTTGTGGTTATCTTCTTGAGATTGGAGGCTTAAAAGGGATGGTCTTCTTTGGTTTTCAAGGCCTTAAGTTGAATACTTTAATGTAGATGGCCTCTACCATTTCTGGTGGAAGGTTGGCAAGATCAACGTCTAGTCCTGCAAGTTCCATAAGATCAAGCAGCATCTTTGCCATACCAGGTCTGTCTAACAGACCAGCAGGTACAAACTTTCCATCTACAAAGCTTCTAGGGTTTTCTCTTCCCTTAGAGCTTTCTCCCACTCTGCTTTTTGAATATAGAAAAGTTTCTTTAAATCCTCCTTTTCCAAGACATTAAAGTCAGCTTCACTCATTCCCCTTTGATTGATCATTATGTTCCTCAGAATATTTATCATTTCTTCATTCTCCCAAGGAACAATGGGTTCATCTTCAGGTTCAGGCTTCACTTCTTGAGGGGTAGTAGTTTCAACTGATCTGAATTGTTCTTTTAGTTTCTCCCTCATGGTCTGAATTCTTCTTTTCTTTGCTTGGGGTTCATCAATTGCTTCATATTGTTTGGTAGAGCTCTTAGTTTGGACCCTCTTCCATTTCTCTTTTCTTTTCAGTTTGTTGTACTGGTCCAACACTGATTCTCTTGACAGGTTTTCAACAATTTCAGGCTTTAATCCTCTTTTCAGCAAATATCCACACATACCTCCATACTTTTTCTTCAAAGATTCAATCTTCTCAAGTTTCTCATTTCCTCTCACACACTTCTCAATCACTTTTTCTCTTTCACTGTTATAAAGATCTTGAAGTTGATCAAAGTTAAAGTGAGACAGATCTTTCTCTGAATAGTTATGCCTTCTAAGGTATTCTCTAAACTTTTGACTCTCCCTGTTCTTCTCTTCCATCTTTTTCTTCAAGTCGCCTCTCTCCTTATCAAGTCTCTTTTGCAACTGATCATCATCAAGATCAGCCAAAGATTCAAAACTTATGCCATATCTTCTCAACTTTACAACCAATGGATGACCCCTTTTAGCTTCTCTCATGCTCAATTCAATGTTGGCTCTTTGCTCATCTGTCATTTCAACTTGTGGAGATTCAACATTTACAGCTTCTCCTACTTTCCCTTGATCATCATTGTTTTCATCAGAATCATCAGTTTCATCATCCTCTTCAGTTGATACATTTACTGCATCTATCTTTGGCTCATCTGAGGGTGAATGATCTGGATTTTGCTCAGATCTAGCAGGCACATTAGGAACACTTTGAACCCTTTCACCTGGTTGCAAGGTTTGTAGTGGGACTGCCCTGATAGGACTAGCATTATCTTCTGGAGTTTCAACAAAGTATTTATTCTTGTCATCCCACTTGCCTCTCTTGGCAGATCTTTCATGCTCAGTCTGCTCAGATGCCCTCTTTCTTCTCATGTAGGTCTTGGCAAACCTATTGACTTTCTCAGCAAATTCTTCATGTAATTTTGAAAGTCTTTCTCTTTTCTGTTGAAGTGTTTCATGAGGTTGAGTTTCATTCACCCTTTCAGACCAGCTGTCAGTTGGGTTCTTCTTCAAATCTTCTTTCACTTGCTCAGCCCATTTCTTGGCAGCCATTGAAGCAATGGACTCACCAATTTCTTCTTCCATCATCATATCAGTATTCAAATTGATTGGTTCAGTAGCTTCATTTGATTTTGTTTCTGGTTGACTTTGAGTCTGAAACATGCTAACCACCATAGCTAAGGACTTATCAGCTTCCTCTTGCTCTTTCAACTTAATCAATGCTTCAATTATTTCTTGATCAGCCACATCATCAATAATTTCTTTTGCAAGTTTGGCTTGTTTGATCAAAACTTCATGTTCTGCTATTTCTTCAGGAGTGAGGGACTGAGCTAGTATCTCCCTATCCGTTGTTTCTCTCAGGATGTTATCTTGTTCTCTTAAGGCATTTGCATTAGCAATATCATCATCTTTAAATACCACATCTTTTTCTGGATATGCCTTAATAGGCTCTTCTTCTGTAACTTTTGTTTTACCTTTCTCAATTCTCCTCCTCATATCCTCTTCATCTTCAGACTGTACATAGTCATCAGTCTCTTTCTCAAGTGCCTCTAACTCAGGATCATACTCTGCCCTCTTGGAGCTTTCTAGTTGTTCAGTTTGAGTGATGGGCTCCTCAGCAGCAGTATTCCCTTCATTCAGCACTTCAGTCTCAACTCCAGTTTGAATGTCAGTTAAGACATCAGTAGCTATATCAGTAGCAGCTACATTCTCCTCAACATTTATCTTTTCAACCCTATCCTCTGTCTCAACATTCTCTTCATCCCTTTGCTCATTTACAGTATTATCATTATAATCATAGTCATGTTCACCAACATCTGAACTATCACCTTCATACTCCTCATCCTCAATCCTCCTCTCCTTATTACTCTCCTCTCCATCATCATAAAATTCATAATCAGCTTTAAATTGTCTGCAGTTTCCACAACTGTTACAGTTTCAGCAACATTTGCACCAGAGACAGTTGGCATATTCTCATTCTCCCCCTGTTTTGGGGCAGCTGAGGTCTTCTCAACCTCCCGCACCAGGGCTTGAATTTTCAAATTTGCTTGTACCAACTTCTCTAATAACATCACATTCTCCTCTGTCGCCTCCTCATTCCTTCTCTTTAGTTTAGCATTTTCTTTTGACAAAGTCAATAGGTCAGTGTCAGTGAGTGGTGTTGTAGGTGTTGATGTAGTGAATTGTTCATATTCAGGCTGTTCTTGGTTTGTGGTGTGGGTTTGAAATATGGATAGTGGTGGTGATTGTGTATGAGGTGGGCTTGGAATGAATGGATCTGTGTGATTTGGGCTATATGTTGGTGGTGTTGGGGATGTGTGTGTTGATGTTTCAGGTTAGCTTATAGTTAGGGTTTGGGGTGGGGATTGAGTGGTTTGATATGGTGGAGTTTGTGGTGGTGATTGTATAATGGGTTGGTCAATGTGTGGTGGTGTTTGAATAGGTTGTTCTGGTTGTACAAGTTGCTTCCCCTGATCAGGTGCATCAACATTCATAGCTACTCCAGCTCCTCCTTCATCTCCATCATCATTTCCATCATCAGAACTATCATCCTCACTCTCAAAAACATCTCCGACTTCCTCCTCTGAGCTTAACTCAGGCACTGGCATCATATTCAAGTCATGGTCCAACAACCATGGCAAGATCTCAAATGGGACATTTGAGTTATACATATTAGAAACACCTGGATTTCTGATTCTTCTATATGTGTCCGGGTTTTGCAATAGGTGTGTAATTCCAACAGTTGGTAGATCTTGAAGTTCACTATTGAAGATTATATGTAGGAACCTTGGATATTGTAAGAATCTGTTCTTTTCTGCCTTCTTCAAGTTTCCTACTAATCCTTCAAATATCATCTTTGAAAAATTGAAGGGTAGATCATACATAATTCCAACCGTGGCATTTGCCAAATCATGACTCATCAAGGTCCATGATCCCTTCCTTGGGGCAAATCCATGTATCACATGATGTATAAGAAACCTATACAACATAGGGAACATCCCTTTTTGAAACTGTCCATCATGTATAGTTCCTTGATACCCCATCGTTTCTTCAAATATCTTCATCAAGTGAGGTGTGCTGAAGTTTATAGAATTATGATCATCATCATTTAACCGTAAACATCTTCTTATTAACCTCTCTGTAATGTGTATTTCTTGTCTTGCAATGGTTGCTTCAATTCTCTTTCCATTGATGTCCTCAATGAGTTATGCAGATCTCCAGAAATCCAAAGAATGATTTCTGTAGATAACAGGACATTCACTGAACGCAAAGCTGACATTTGACCGAGCCATCCATGTTATCATCCTCGCCATCGGCTCATTGTCAGGTGTGACTTGTAACAGTGCACACATGTTGTGTTTTGGTTCGAAGACATACTTGGGTTGATCTTATGCCATATCTATTCTTTGACAAGTTTATAACCTAAACACATAAACAGAGTGTTAGTAATCAAATGCATAATCAAAGCCCATTATAATCTAATCATGATCGGAAAACACATTATTAATGATTACCGAGTCGGAATTAGAGGGCTAATTCAAGTTAGGGTTTGGATTAAAGATAAATGCGATAAGTCGGTTTTAGGTTTCTTTGCGAGTAAGCAGTTGCAGTGGAAGGAGAGAGAGGGAAAAGTAATGTTGAAAATTTTGCCTAACTCCCTCTTATATACCTTTCAAAAGTGGGTTTTAAATGATTTTTGTCATTTTGTGAATTATTAGCTGTCAAACAGTAACATTATCCACTTGATATATTAAAAACATTTATTATCACTTAAGTTAATAAAACCTTACTCGGAAAGTTTAATATATCCAAAGTCTACTTGGTATACTTCCACTTACACAAAGTTTACTCGATAAAATATCAAACCTTGCTTGGTTAAGCTAAGTAATTTAAAGTCAAGACACTATGAAGAAAGCTTACCCGAAATACCAGATTTCCTGAGAAATTAATCACGAGGCAAATAATCAAGTATTTAGCATCAAATAAACATCCTTGCTAGGAATCAATTAAGAACCCCATATAAATTTCTTAAGCATATTCAGACAGACATACTAATAGACATATTCAATCAAGTATACTTGGAAGCATAGTGTGCCCGAGCAACCTTTCTGATGTAAAGTGTTCCTGAACAACATTATTATGCCAAGTATACCCGAATAACCTTCCTAGAGTATAAAGTGTGCCCGGAAAGGACTTCTAGCATACAAGTACTCGGAAAGTCAAGTTTTGAAATTACCAAGTATATTAAGGGAACAAAAGTGTACCCGAAATATAAAGTGTGCCCGAAAACAAAGTTTGCCCGAAAACACTTGTAATCTGAAACGAACACGAATGTCACAGAGCATGCTAGGAATGAAATTAAAACACATAAACATTTAAGTGTGATATAGTCTAAAATTTCAAAGAGCTTGCTCATAAATCCTATGTTATCACTAAGCTAACTAGAATACACATATTCAATCATCAGGTATGCTCTTACCCGAGGGATTTCAACACATCAAACCATACCTGAAAATGACAAACTTAAATAATAGTATCTAAGTGTGCCCGGAAAGATTAACAAACCATTCCTAACAACATATTCGCACATATCACAAAGCTTACTCAGTGTACTAATCCTAAGTTCACAAAGTTTGCTTGGAATCACAATCAGCATATAAAATGCAAAGCTTGCCCGAAACAAGAATTTATTGTTAAAAGCTAGCTATATCACATAATCATCTCAAGACTTCAAGCTTGCTCGGGAAATTAGTACAACAGTGTACTCTACCCGGAAAGTGTAAACACTTCAAAGCATGCCTGAAAATCATAAACTTAGTTAAAAATGACTAAGCTTGCCCGGAAAGGTCATAAAGCATCAAACCTTACCCGAATTAACATATTCAAACATATTCAACTGTTTTGTGCCCGGAAAGGTCATACAACATCAAACCTTACCCGAACTTACATATTCAGCCAATTAAAGGCAAAATGCAACACTTTTTGACTTAAACAACTTGTTAGTTTATATCTTTCATTAAAGAAAATAGTTTAAGAGCAAATGGTGCATTTAGAGATCAAATTTCAGTTGTGTTTCTCTTCAAAACAGTTTATTTCTTTAACTGAAAAGATCTCAAGAATGGGATCATATTGACTAAGAAGCTTTCTCAATACTTCCCTCTCAGCATTATTATGACAACATAGATAGGTTAACAGCTGGTATAAACTTAGCATGAATTTCATCTCTTTGGTGATATGATTAAGGTTCAATTTAAGCATATTGCATTAATGGTCAACACTGTGCTATGATGCCTCATATCTCTTCTCAAAGCTTATTTGGCTTTCCCTAGATCACCCCAATTTGACTCCAACCTCCTGTATTTGGTCAAAAACTTGTTTTTGTATAACAGAACTTATTGAATCTTTTTGTATTTTTGATTTTCAAACATATATAGAGGTTGAACGTTAGACTTATAGTTAAATAACATGCCTTTCATTCAAGATGAGACAGATTTTGTCAACACCTTTGTAGTTCTTGTTGTAACCCTCTTGTTTGATAAAATATTTAAAACACTTATTAACTTTTGGTTGATTTATTCAATCTTCCCCTTGTTTTTGATATTTTCTCAATTTTTCTAACACATGTTCTTTGTCATATTTAAAGATGTTTCATTTTTGGTTGACCAAATAACAATAGGGTTGTGTATGACTGGGTAATCACTTTTCTGCCTATCATTTGGAGAGATTTATCTTGAGACATGCAAAGACAACTATGCATCTCCACATAAATATTAGCATATTCATTTTGTTTATATCACCTTAGATTTTACATCATCATGAGAAAGCAACATACATGTTAATGACTATACTATGGTCCCTTTAGCCTATTAATTCCATTTGATTGGCTAAGTAGTCAATGTACTATCATTTCCCATATTAACAGTTCAATATTCAATCACCCCAATATCTCTTCATTGTCAGGTAAATGGCTATCCTGTTTGACCACAAGTGATCAACAGGACCAAACATACATGTGAATATATGTCCTTTCAAAGTCAGAGTTATTGACATAGTTTTAAGTGAAGGAATAAGAAACAAGTCATGATTGCCCCAAATGCATTCAGTTTTCAAGTCAATGGCTATCCTTAGAATCTATAGAGATTTAAGGACCAAACAAGCACAAGTGCATGTCCTTCCAACTGTGCAAATGACATAATTTTCAGCAAAAACAACTACTTGAGACTTTTCTTTAAAAAAATCCTTCTTTTAAGCTTCTTTAAAGCTTGAACTGAATAATCTTATCATATCTCTACACCATTAAAAACATTCTCATGTTTTAATCAAACTACAGTATTTATGCAAAAATTCATTGGAAAAACTTCATTTCATCACTTAATTTTGACATAAAACACATTTTGACATAAACAGTTGTAACATAATCAAATCTTAATCAAACATGATATCATCAAGTCAAGTAGACAGTACTATTATTCAAAGTCTAATCTATCTTAATAACATCAGAAGATCAGATAAAACACATATTCAGGCAATTAAGCAATGATGTCAGAGAAGCTTGTTCAAACAAGTAGATCATAACAAGAACACTTAACCTAACATCACACATGCACATCCACTGATAAACATGCAAGCATATCAATCAAATCAATCATGTTAAAACTTTTCACACTAAATCAGTTAAGGCACATAACAGTTAACATATTCAGTATCATAATCAGCATCATATTCAAGCATATTCATATAACATTCAATTTGTGAAACCTCTAAATAAATTAATTAGTTAACACATAAAGATACACAACTAGGCACACATTCTTTATCAGATTTCATCAGAGTTGATCATTCACAGGGCTTTCAGAAGAAAGTTGAACCTGGTTCTATCAATTGGTTTGGTGAATAGGTCAGCCAAATTATCACTTGTATCAACTCTTTGCATTTCAATTAAACCTTTTTCACTGCAATCTCTGATGAAGTGATGTCTGATTTCAATATGCTTAGTCTTAGAATGTTGAACTGGATTCTTAAGAGTAAAGTATGCAGCAGTATTATCAATAAGAATAGGGGTGTTCAGAAAATACAAACCAAAGTCCAGCATCTGATTTTGAATCCATAGAACTTGTGCACAGCATGTAGATGCAGCAACATATTCAGCTTCTGCAATAGAGATTGAGACTGTAGTCTGCTTTTTGCATTGCCATGACACTAGCCTTTCACCCAAAAATTGACATCCTTCTGAGGTTGACTTTCTGCTCATGTTACAGCCATCATAATCACTGTCTGTATATGCAATCAGATCAAAAGATTGGTTCTTTGGGTACCAAATTCCTAAGTCTGGTCTTCCCTTCAAATATCTTAATATTCTTTTAACAGCATTCATGTGGGAGACTTTTGGACTTGATTGAAATCTCGCACACACACATACAGCAAACATGATATCTGGTCTTGTTGCAGTCAGATACATAAGAGATCCAATTTTGGCTCTATATTCATGTTCATCCACTGGCTCCCCCTTTTCATCTGCAATCATCTTTTCTTTGGTGTCCATTGGAGTTGAAGCAGTCTTGTACTCATGACAGTTGAACTTGTTCAAGATGTCCTCCACATGTTTGTTTTGGTGAATGAAGATCCCTTCAGCTTTCTGTTGAACTTGTAATCCAAGAAAGAAGTTCATTTCTCCCATAGAGCTCATGTTGTATTTGAACTTCATTACCCCTTCAAACTCCATGCACATTTGTTCATTTGTAGATCCAAAGATGATATCATCCACATACACTTGTAACAGAAGTAAGTCTGATCCCTTTCTTTTGTAGAAGAGTGTCTTGTCAATGGCTCCTCTTTTAAAACCATTTTCTAGAAGATGATTTGACAGCTCATCATACCATGCTCTAGGAGCCTGATGCAATCCATAAAGAGCTTTGTTTAACTTATACACCCTGTTTGGAAACATTGGATCCTCAAAACCTAGAGGTTGAGCTACATACACCTATTCATCAATCTTTCCATTTAGAAATGCAGACTTAACATCAAGCTGGAACACTTTAATGTTCTTTGAGGCAGCATATGCAAGAAAAATTATGATAGCTTCAAGTCTTGCAACAGGAGCAAAAACTTCCTCAAAGTCTATTCCTTCTTCTTGAAGACATCCAAGTGCTACAAGTCTAGCTTTATTCTTAATCACCAAACCCCTTTCATCCCTTTTGTTTCTAATAACCCATTTGGTTCCTATTGCATATCTGTATATTGGCTTATCAATAAGATCCCACACATGTAGGTCTCTGAACTGTGCCAGTTCTTCTTGCATAGCTTCCACCCAACTATTGTCTTTTAGTGCTTGAGCAATGTTCTTTGGCTCTATTTGGGATAGAAAGCATGAGTAAAGACAGATGTTTGCAATTTCAGAATGACTTCTTGTAACTCTTTCATACAAATCTCCAATGATGTTTTCAGAAGGATGATTCTTTTCCACATAAGGAGTTTGTATAATCATATTTGTAGACAAAATTGTGTCAAGATTTGTTTCATTGAGCTCTGGTTCTTCAATGATCAAATCAGTTTCTGCATCATGAAATTCTGGTGCTTCATCATTATGTTGTCCAGAAGTAGATGCACCATTGTTTTCTAAATTCAATCTTTGAAATAGATCTTGAAATCTTGCAGTAGATGCAGCTTCTTCTCCACTTGCTTGGTTGCCTGTGTCACCCTCATTCTGAACTTGATCATTCTTTACATCTTGATTGTCTTGAATGTTCTCAGTATGATCATTTTTAGGATTATGATTGTTTTCTTGATCTTGTTCACCAATGTCACATGAGGAATTCTTCACAAAGGTATATTCCTTTTCTTTTCTAGCAACCTTCTTCCATAATTCTTCCAAGTCCAATGATTTCTTCCTTTTCTCTTCAATTTCACTAGTCTTGTAGAAAGATTCATCAAAGTCTTCAGGATAAATCTTGAATGACCTTATCAATTTCTCATGGTCAAATAGCCATGCTGCACCATCAACTGTATTAAATTGATTCTCATTAAAGATGATGTCAGATGATTCTATAACACTCAAGTGGTCTTTCACATAAACTCTGTAAGCTTTTGAGTGTGTAGAATATCCAACAAAGAAACAATCCAGGGATTTTGTTTGAAACTTGTTCAAATAGTCCCTTGTGTTCAGAAGAAAACATTTGCATCCAAAGGGCTTGAAAAACTTTATATAAGGCTTTCTGTTATTGAATATTTCATATGGAGTTTTGTTATGCCTTTTGTTGACAAGTACCCTGTTCTGAACATAGCAGGCTGTATTTTTTGCTTCAACCCAGAAAGTGACAGGTAAATTGGCATCAGCTAACATGGTTCTTGCAGCTTCAATCAAAGTTCTATTCCTTCTTTCTGCTACACCATTTTGTTCAAGAGTTCTAGGAGCTGAGAATTGTTGTAGTATTCTGCACAAAATTCTTGCATAACTCCATTCTTGAACTCAGTACCATTGTCACTTCTCATCATTTTCACTTTCTTATTAAACTTGTTCTCAATCATTGTTACACAACCCCTAATCAACTCTGCAGTCTCATCCTTGGTACTTAGGAAGTAAACCGTAGTCATCAATGATCACTAGACAGTATCTTTTCTTCCCTATACTTAGCACACTCACAGGACCAAAGAGATCCATGTGAAGTAATTCAAGCACTTGATCAATTGAATTGATGAGACTTGGCTTATGAGTAGATTTGTGCTGCTTTCACTTTTGGCATGAACTACAATGATCTTCCAACTTGAACTCTCTAGTAGGTAAGCCAATAACATGCTCACCTTTGACAAGTCTATTCATGTTCTTTAAGTTCACATGACACAGTTTCCTATGCCACAATTTTGACTCATTTTCATGGCTTTGGAAACAAAACATGCACCTCCTCTTGAAATAGCTTCTTTCATATTCAATTCATACAAGTTGCCATTTCTGGGTGCCATCATCATAATCATTTCAGGTGGAATCACAAACTCAGGTTTTAGAATGAAACAGTGGGAATCATCAAAACTGACTTTGTATCCCTTATCACACATTTCTGATATACTCAGTAGATTGTACTGAAGACCTCCAACATGAAACACATTATCAAATGAAACTTTTCCATTTGTTAAGATTCCTTTTCCAACAATCTTTCCACCATTTTCATCACTCCCAAAAGCTACAGGACCTTCATATTTTTCTTCATAATTGACAAGTGATCTTTTGTCACAAGTCATGTGCCTAGAACAACCACTATCCATGTACCATATATCATTCAGAGGTGTGGACTTTTCCTGCACATAAGAAAAAGTTTGATTAGTTGAGTGATGAAGTGCAAGCCTTATCAACTTGCAGCTCATCAGATTCAGTTTCAGGCACAGCTTGGGAAGTGAGTGTTGTTGGTTCAGGATCTTCATGAGTGAGTTCTAGATTGTCTGAATTGTTTATTTCATAACCACAATCTCTTGGGGTTTTGACTAGTGAGGTTGAGTACCGGTACTCAGCAGAGTCAGTGGCATACTCTTTTATCACATAGTCTTTCTTTTCAGAGTAGTCTCTCACATCAGAAATTGTCTCAGCTTTGATTTCAGCCTTAGGTTTCCAAAGGAATCCTTCAGGTTCAAATCCATGTTACATCACCAGTAAGTTATGTTGGTTTCTTTCTGGGATATACATCTTTTCTTCTTGTCTTCTCACCACTTGATGATCCTTGAGAACTGTCAAATTTGACAGATTAAGTATCTTGTTTGATTCTCAACGGCTGATAGTTCCTTGTGGTCACATTTTCATGCTTCTTAGGAGACATATTTCTTCTTGCTGATTTTGTCACTTGCTTCTTTGTTATGACATCAGTTTTCTTCTCAATCCTTGTCTCCTTTGCTGATTTCATTTCACCTTTGTTTATGGTTTCATTTCCACAAACCTTACCTTTTCCCAGATATACATCATACTTTTGTTTGTATAGGACAAAGTCTTGGCCATACTTTGTTCCATCTGGGACATGAAATGGTTGAAATTTCAATCTTTCATTACATGAGTCTGTGTGATGACCATATTCATCACATTTCTTGCACCATACCTTTCCTTTGAAAATTTCATGTTCTTTTGTTTCTTGAACCTTTCACTAGGCTTAGGTGACTTGACTCCTAGAGTCTTCTGATTCTTTAAATTATCAAAATTAATTGAGAATGGCACAAACTCCTCAATCTTGATATCTTGCCTTTCAATTTTGCTTTTGACAAAGACAACCTTCTCCATAATCATAGGTTCTTCATCACTACTTTCTCTAACCCTTGATTATCTTTTCTCATATTCTTCCATAGTTTCTACTTATCCAACATCTAACACTTCATGACTAGAAAAGATTGGATAAACTGGTATAAAATTTTTTGTATCAACTTCTTCAGTCACCATCTTCTTTTTGTTTTGTTTTATCTTTTCCAATACAGCCTTGCTTGGTAGCCTGACTGCATTGTAGCTTATCTTCTTCCTTTCACAAATGTCAAAAGAAACATGTTCTTTCTTTGTTCTTTCATTTTGTTTCTTCATTCTTGAAGTGACAGGTGGATATATTGGAAGTTTTTCAATGGATTTTGGCTTCTTGAATCTTCTTCCTCTTTCAGCAGCTTTAATTTCTTCTTCAATAATCTGATCACTCAAATCACTCAAGTCATCTTGATTCAAATCAATTGACTCAAGGTCATCTTCAGAGACTTGAACTCCAATTGACTTTTCATCTTTCAATTCTTTCTTCATAACAAATTCTCATTCTTTACTCACCTCAACATTCTTGTAAAAATCCACAAGTTCTTCTTTGTCTTGAAAGACATTTTGAATTGTTGTAGATATGCATTTCTTTTCTCTTTATCCACTTTTGACATAAAGTTGTTGTTGAAAGGTGGTGGTACTGCTTTGTATTTGTCTTCTTCCTTAACTTGATTTAAAATTCCACAGATGTTTCCAGTAGAAACCAAGTTCTTCAAGATTTCATTATCAGCTTGCAGTTTTGTGTTCTGCACCTTTTCTTATATAATCATTTTCTTCAACCCACCTATTTCAGTTGTGAATCTTTTCTGAGCTCTATAACTGTTTACACAATCTTCTTCCAAACTTTTCATCCTTTCTTCACTCACTAGTTCACTTGCCTCATATGCATTGATAATACTTTGTTTCTTAAAACACTCACTTTCCAGCTTGCCTACTTTCATTTTCAGTTCATTGATAACTTCAGTTAAATCAATAGTAGGAGCAGAATGTACCTGAGATGATGATCCAGCTTCTTTCTCAATTATAGCCATGAATGCCACATTTGCCCTCTTGATATCATCTGCAATATCTTCTTCATGATTGTTCCAATCAAAATTACCTTCATGCTGCGTTGTTACAGCAACATTTTCTTGATTTCTGATCTGGTTTTGGTTGGCTGGAACAGTGTTGTTTAGAACATTTTGAGGGTTTTGGTTGTTTCACTGAAAACCTTGATTTTGAGTCACTCCTTGATCATGATTTTTCATTTCAGGTTGGAAGTTGTTGAAGTTGGGATTATAGTTGTTGTAGGGATTGTTGTTAAAGTTGTTGTTGAAGTTGATGGTGTTGGGTCTCTGCTGATATTGAGGCTGCTGATTTCTTGATTGGTTCTGAAATTGGTTCACTTGAAAATTTCTTGGCATGTTACACTCTCTTGCAAAATAACCAGGCTGTTGGAAATTATAGCAAATGGCTTTTGACTTGTCAAAACCAATTCTTTCATTTGGTCCTGATAGGAGTGACCTACCAGTCCTATTGTAAAGCCTCTTACTTCTAAGAGCCAACATGGCTGCTTGCCACTTCAAATCCATGTCCTCCAAATCATCAGCATCTATCTGCTCAAGATCATCTTGTACTACACTTGTGTGAATTAAATTCTTTGCAACAAATGCATTATATGAATCAGTGAACATTGAAAGCAATGCCTGTGTATCACTGCTTTGACCATTTCCACCACTAGTGTGAGGAACATTCCCACTTGCCATAGAGGCAGAATTAGTGTCATCAATCAGCTGCACATTGAATCTTTGCTGGTTTCCTTGATTGCTTGTGCTAACACCAACAAATGATTTTGGAGTATCAGAATTAAGTTCAACAGGTTCTTCAATGATAGGAATCTATTGTTGATTCTTGGTAGTCAGATTACCCATAGGTGCAATCAATGCATTTGAAACATTGAAGCAGGGTCTTTCCTCCTTTATCATCTCATTCTCTATCATTTCTATCTCAGTAGCTCGAAGAAAGCACACTACATCATCAACTTTTAGCTCATTGAAGTTGTGCTTTGTAAGGATGAACTTGCAGGCAGTATACCATTCCTTTGGCATAGAGTTGAGCAGCTTGGTATTGAGATCAAAGTCAGTCATGACATAGTCTGTGGTTCTGAGATCATTCACAATTGCTAAGAACCTCTCCAGAATTGATTTCAACCTTTCTCCTTCTTTATACTTGAATCTTTCTAGTTGCTGCTTCAATCTCTGCTTCTTGATGTTTTTGAGTTCAACATTTCCCTTAAACAAGACCTTCCATTGCATCATACATTGCCTTGGCATTGGGATGATGTGCAACCTTGGTAAGTATTTCCCAAGACAGACCTAGCTTCAACATAGCTAAAGCCTTGTCATCTACCTTTTTCATCCTTTCTCTCACAGCAGCAGTGTCTGCTGGATTTGCACCTTCTTCAACTTCCCCTTGTGGTCCATTCTTGATGGAGTTCCACATATCAACATCATTATAGCAAACGGCTGCTTCAAACAAGACCTTCCATTTAGTGAAATTTTCCTGTCCATACAGTCTAGGAATCTTGTTAGTAGAGACTTCTTGTACCTCGTAACCAGACATTTTAAGAAATCAAAAATAGTTTCTTTGTAAAAACAGAGTTCAAGAATAGTCGGATCTGAAAACCGATTGTTCATATCTGAGGTGTCTGATGCGATAAGAACAAGATTTAGATATAAACATTAAAACTTTAAATAGAATAAGGAAGAGAAAACACCCAATGATTGTAGATCTGGAAGAAAAATGAAAAACAGAGCTACTGGCGTCACTTTTCAATATAACAGTGGTCTGCTTACGTCATTCTTATTCAAATCTTCAATCAGCAACAATCTTTCCAAAATAGCAGCAATCTGCTCTGATACCACTTGTCAGGTGCCTTGATTTCAGCTGGATCTTTACTTAATCATGTCATAACTCACACAAATAGATGTGTCGACAAGGGAGTTAATGACGGGTTGCTATATTTAGAAATATGACCGTTTGTTAAAGGCGGAATCAATAACAAACATACGGTTGCATAATCAGTATTCAAAGGTAACCAACACAAACAAGATTCACTCAAAAGATTTCCATTCATATAACATTCATCATACAAATCGGATAATCGATTTAGGGTTTCTTGAAGGAGGGTTTATCCGTACAAAGACAGCCGTCACACACAATATTCTATCTTAATAAATGTGTATGTCTGCCCTTGTCCTTATCTCGTCTTAGGCGGCGTGCCCTAAAACATTCTATTTATTGGCTTGCCAACCTAGGACAGCTGTCATTCCTTCTAGAAACCCCAAACGTACATACATATTCAAATTACATAATCAGAAAATATTCTAAGTGTAAAACAAGTCTTCCGGGTAGGCTTTGCATCAATCTTCATTTTCCGAGTACGCTGTGTACTCTGCCATCCTTCAGGACTTGGTAACATAGAAGTGTGCCCGAGATCAGTTTCCGGGTAGACTTTACTTGAAGAGTATTTTACAAAGTAAAATACTCACCGGGTAGACTTCAGTCTTCTTGACTTTGCCAGACTTTGCCCGACAAACCCTTACGAGCAACCTTGTTCTTCGATGGTCCATTCAACTCCTTTCTATAAAATAACTTATTAGCAAAGTGTACTCGGCAGTACTATTCCATGCTTGAGTTGAACCTTGCCCGATATTACTTAAAGATATTACATTAAATCATCAAGCTTGTTCGGACCACTATTATTAATGAATACCTTGCCCGGTCTTCCAATCACTTGGCTTCATGGACTTGGTTAGCCAAAAGCTTACTCGGGAGTGAACTTTACTTGGCTATGAAGAACAGACTTGCTTGATAAAGTGAACCTTGCCCGGATTGGCATAAATTAGTTAACCATGCCCGGTAATACACCAATTTGCAAACCCTGCTCGGATATCTACTAAAGAAGACTACTTGAAGATAACCTTGCCCGATAGACAAAATATCGTGCCCGGCTAAGTAAAATCTTTCTCGGAGGTCTAAGGGGTGCCCGGATCCATACTTAGCGAATTCTGAGGAGGTTGAGAAGATTCCAATCTTCCATATACTTCATTTTGGTCAAATCTTTGACTCAACACATACTTGATTATATGCTTATCTTATGTCATAATTGAGTATATGTATATAATCTGATCTGATGATGTTGATAGGATTTGTTAGACTATGCTTTCTGAGAAGTCTGCTTGATTATGATAATGTCATTTATGGTTAAGATTTGAATATGTTGCTTGTCTTTGTGTCAAAATATGTTTTTGTTTCAAAATGTTATGCTAAAATGAAAACTGTTAAGAAAATTTTTGATCAAAATTTTTTTTGATGAAACAGAGCAAGTTGTTTATGGTGTAGAGATATGATAATACTATTCAGTTCAAAGCTTTAAAGAAGTTTAAAAGAAAAGTCTCAAAAGAGTTTCTTTTGCTTAAAATTATGTTGTTTGCTCTAGTTGAAAGGACATATACTTGTGTATGTTTGGTCCTGTCATCTACTTGTAGATTTAAAAGATATCCATTAATCCTAAAGACTGAAAGCATTCGGGGCAACTGTAATTTGTTCTTTAACTTAAAACTATGCCATTGACTCTAAGCCAAAAGGACATGTAGTTATTTATGTGTTTGGTCCTGCTGACTACTTGTAGACAGTCAGGATAGCCATCAACCTGGAAGCTAAGAGTAATTGTGGTATCTAAATATTTAATTATTGTGAAATGATAGTACATTGACTACTTAGTCAATCATATGGATTTAATAGGCTAAAAAAGGCACTTAGTACAGTCATTAACATGTATGGTTGCTTTCTCATGATGTGTAAAATCTGAGGTGATATAAACATAATGAAAATGCTAATCTTTATGTTGAGATACATAGTTGTCTTTGCAGGTCTCAATATACATATCTCTGAATGATAGGCAGAAAAGTGATTACTCAGTCATACACGAGCATGTTTTTATTTGGTCAACCCAAAAATGAAATATCTTTATATATGACAAAGAACAAGCATGAGAAAATTTGAGAAAATGTCAAAAACAAGAATAAATCAACCAAAAGTTGATATATTCCTTAAATATTTTATCAAACAAAGAGGGTTTTTAACTAGAACTACAGATATGATGGCATAATCTGTCTCATCTTGAATGAAAGGCATGTTAGTCCGTATGGCATTTAAGTCCACTGTTCAACCTCTATAAGTTTGAAATCTAAAATACAAAAATATTCAATAAGTTATGTCATGCAAAAACAAAATTTTGACCAAATATCAGGAGGTTGAAGTCAACTTGGGGTGATCAGGGGAAAGCCAAATAAGCTTTGAGAAGATATATGAGGCATCATAGCACAATGTTGACAATTTCTGTATTATGCTACTTAATTGAACCTTAACTATATAACCAAAGAAATGAAATTCATGCTAAGTTTAAACCTGTTGTTAACCTGTCTATACTGTCATAATAATGCTGAGAATGAAGTATTGAGAAAGCTACTTAGTCATTACGATCCCATTCTTGAGATCTTTTCAGAAAAAGATAGAAAATGTTTTGCAAGGAAACATAACTGAAAATTGATCTCTAAATGCACCATTTGCTCTTATACAATGATCTTTAATGAAAAATATGTTTGATAATTGGTTTAAGTAAAAAAAGAGTTGCATTTTACCTCAAAAGGTTTGAATATGTATTTTCGAGTAAGGTTTGATGATTTATAACCTTTTTTAGCATACTTAGACATTTTGGTCTAAGTTTATCCTTATCGAGCATACTTTGAAGTTTTTATACCTTTCGGGTAGAGTTTACTACTTAACTTGAAATTTTAGCCTTCCGAGCATGCTTGATATTTGATTATGTCTGAATATGATGTTTACTAGCAAGCTTTTATATAGTTAAGACTTTATAGCATACTTTAGTGTTTTGATTGAGAGTATAACTATTACTAGCAAGCTATTTGATATGTTTGATTATGCTAGCAAGCCTTATTGATTTCTGAAATTTCTAGCACACTAAATTTCTTTCTAGGTTTTCGTAAGTCAGTCTAGCAAGCTTTACGATTGAACATGTAACTTCTAGCAAGCTTTGATGATTTTAGACTATCTAACACACTTATGTGATTGTTTAACTGTTTGAATTCATTCTAGCAAGCTTTGTGATTTTGAGTGTGTCCTTGAAGTTGTCTTATTATTATGTTCAAATAAACTTAAAATTCTAGCACACTTAATGATTATGTAAATTTGAATATGTTTCTTTGAAATTACAAGTGTTTTCGGGCAAACCTAGTTTCCCGAGCACACTTTATGTTTCGAGCACAGTTTGAAAATTTCAAATGTTCTCTCAACATACTTGGTAATTATTCAAATTTTTGCTCTTCGAGTAAACTTTGTGACTAGAACTCAACTCTAGCACACTCTGCGTATTCAACAGTGTCTCGGGCATACTATGTGTAACAGTTTACTTGATTGATTATTTGCTAAATGTTTATACATTTTCGAGTAAGGTTTGAGTTTGTCAGACATTCGAGCAAGGTTGACAATTAGGAATATGTCTAAGATATTATTTTGGGATTCTTAATTGATTCCTAGCAAGGTTTCCTATTTGATAATGTATACTTGATTATTAGTCTTGTGATTTATTTCTCGAGCAATCTTGTATTTTAAATAAGCTTCCTTCATTTTACTTAGATTCATTTCTAAAATACATTTTGTTCTGAAATAACTCTGAAACGAGCAAGCTTTGAGAAAGTGGAAAATACCTAACACACATTGTAAAATCTGACTTTTCCGAGCAAGTTTTGCTAAATGAACTTTATCGAGCAAGGTTTTAAATGTGTGTATATTTAATGGATAATGTTATTGTTTGACAGCTATTAACTCATTACATGACAAAATGCATTTAAAACCCACTTTCAAAAAGGTACAAAAGAGGGAGTTAGTGAAATTTTCATCACTCTCACTTCTATCTCCTTACACACTTGCCTTTGTTTCAGATACCCAACTGACTTATCGCATTCATCAAAATTCCTAACCCTAGTTTATCAGCCCACACAATCCGACTCGGTGAGCAACAATTAAGTGTTTTCCGACCACAATTGCGTAATAATGGGCTTTGATTATTCATTTTTACTAAGTCTTTGTTTCTTGTATAGGTTATTAATTTGTCGAAGATCAGGTTCAAAGGACATTTCTTTACTCTTTCTTCAAATTATAACCTAAATCGTTCAAAGCTATGTGCTTTATGACTAATATCTACTTTGAATATGTTGTTTTTGTTTGTGTATTCAGATATGGCTGATGGTGATGAACCGAGATATCCATTCGAACATAAGCACAGCATGTGTGCTTTATTACAAGTTACTCCTGAGAATTAGGATGTAGCTCTGATGATCAGATGGCTACAACGATCCAACATACGCTTTGCCTTGACCGAGTGCCCGGTGATGTACATAAATCATCTACTTGATTTTTGGCGCTCAGCAAGATTATATGATGATGTAAACGGTAGACAAATAGATGCTACCGTGGCAAGGCAGGAGATACGGATAACTGAAAGACTCATAAGAAGATGCCTGCAATTACATAATGATGATTACAATCCAATTCACTTTACAATAGGTCATCTGCTGAAAATATTTGTGCAGACTATGGGCTATTAGGGGGCAGTGCACGAAGGACAATTCCAAAAGGGAATGTTTCCCAGTTTATACAGATTCTTGATACACCACATTATTCAGGGCTTTGCCCCTAGGAAGGGATCTTGGACTCTCATGAGTCGGGATTTGGCTAATGCAACAGTTGCAATTGTCTATGATCTCCCATTCAACTTCTCCAATATGATTTTTGAATGATGGTGAGCATACTGAAGAAATCTAACAAAGGCAAATTTCTAGCCTATCCCAGGTTTCTGCAGATAATCTTCAATGAAGAGTTGAAAGATCTACCCATAATGGGTACAACACATGTGTTGTAGAATCCCAATACTTACAAACGGATTGCGAATCTGGGCAGCACTAGCAGATTCAATCCAAACACTGAATTTGATATTTTACCATGGTTAGTGAACCATGATGCTGTGATTATGCCAGTACCTGAGTTAACCTCAGAGGAGGATGATGAGATGGAGGATGATGATAGCGATGACAACAATGATGGAGGAGATAGTGGAGATGGTAATGAAGGAGGAGGAGAAGGAGTTGTTGTGTAGAATGTACAAGATCACAGGGAGTTTCAACCCATACCAACACCACCAACCACACCCTTAGCCACACCACCACCTGAAACCTTAAATCAATCACCACCACCACATGCCCAATCTCCACCTCAAACACCACCTACCCTATCCTAAAGCCCACCTGAACCTTTAAACCTAAGCCCACCTCACACCATTACCCAAACCTTCAACTTAGACCACACCCAGCCTACCCATGAACCATATATTCCAAAACAATACCCACACATTTACAACCATTCCCATCCACACCAATCACATCACCAACCCATTCCCAAACCTCAGACCAACCCATTCAACCTACATTCACAATTATCCATACCAAAATCCTTTTAATACCAAACATCAATCCCTTACCTTCAACAAGTGAAAACATTATTGAAGACCCAAGCCCTCCCACTAACCCAATCCTTCCACCCCAGACCCAAACCACAGACCAACCCACCAATCCTATACCTTAACCTCTCTCTACTTCACCACCACCTGTTCCCACGAACTGGCGGTGATGTGCGCGCAGATGATAGAGCCGCCGAGTAAAGAATTGAGATGTACATTGATTCTATAGTGCCCCATATTCAGGGTATAGTGACGTCCTCAAAACCAAACACCATACAACAGGTGATTCGAATAGCCCATAAGCTGACGGATCAAGCAGTGGCACACGGTGCGTTACCACCTAGAGGTTCCACCTGCAAAAACCTTGAGAAATCGTGTAACGACAACAATAGAAACTCTAGGAATGGAAAAATGAAGTTTTACAATATGAGATCCTCATCATCAAACCCTCCACAACAACAACACCATCGTAAAACCGAACCCACCCAGAACTTCAATAATCAGGGTTCCAACAACAACGGTGGCGGACAGGGTTCGAGTAGCTATGCTGGAAAGTACCCAAAGTGCAACAAGTGTAACTATCACCATTATAGCCTATGCGACTGTGTCAAATGTCAACGATGCGGTGAATTGAGTCATCAAGCCAAGGACTGTAGAGGGGAGCTCACGGGTAAGAGCACTCCTAAACAGCCTGTAACTACGAGAGGGTGCTTTGAGTGTGGCCAAGAGAGTCATTCCAGGAAGGACTGTCCTAAACTGAAGCAAAATGAGGGCAATGGAGGCAAGAACAATAACAGAGGCGGTACTAGAGATAGAGCGTTCGTCACTGGATCTGGGCAGGCCCGCAGCGATCAAACGTGGTTACCGGTAAGTTTCCCATAAACGACTGTTTTTCTTCTATTTTGTTTGACACTATAGCTGATAGGAGTTTTGTGTCGAAAGCCTTTAGTAAACTGTTAGACTTAACCCTGACACCGTTAGATGCTAAGTTTCTTGTTAAATTAGCCGACGGCAAGTCTATAGAAACAACACATGTACTAGCGGGATGTAAGTTGAAACTGTCGCGTCATACATTTGATATCGACCTCATACCCTTTACACTTGGTAGTTTCGACGTTGTTGTCGGCATGGACTGGCTATCCGAGAATAGAGCTGAGGTTATATACAATAACAAGATAGTTTGTATCACTACTCATTCCGGCGAAACCATCTCCGTACAGGGCGAGAAGAACGGCATGACTACTAGCATCATCACACTCATGAAGGCGCATAAATATTTACGAAAGGTTCATCCGGTGATTTTAGCTCATGTTATTGAGAAACCCGCAGAGGAGAAGCGGATCGAAGACATACCGATCATGCAAGATTTTTCGGAAGTCTTCCCGGAATATTTTCCAGGACTCCCACCCATTCGACAAGTTGAGTTCCGAATCGACTTAACCCCCGGTGCTCACCCATAGCACGAGACCCGTATCGGCTCGCACCGGCAGAGCTCCAGGAATTGTCCACCCAATTACAGGACTTATTGGATAAAGGTTTCATCCGACCCAGCTCATCACCATGGGGATTTCCTGTCCTATTTGTTCGAAAGAAAGACTTGACTTTCCGCATGTGCATTGACGATCGGGAGCTGAACAAGGTGACGGTCAAGAACCGTTATCCCCTACCCCGAATTGATGATTTATTCGACCAGCTTCAAGGATCAAGCTACTAGTCGAAGATCAATCTGAGATATGGTTACCACCAACTAAGAGTGCGCGAAGAAGATATTTCAAAGACGAAATTCAGAACTCGGTACGGTCACTATGAGTTTTCAGTTTTGCCCTTCGGCTTAACCAACCCACCGGCCGTATTCATGGACCACATGAATAGAGTATGCAAGGCGTATCTCGATAAATTTGTTATTGTCTTTATCGACGATATCCTCATCTACTCCAAAAACAGACCGACCATGAAGAACACCTAAGGTTAATCCTGGAATTACTAAAGAGGGAACAATTGTACCCTAAGCTCTCTAAATGCGAATTTTGGCTTCGCGAGGTTCACTTCTTAGGACATGTGATCAATGAGAGTGGTATCCATGTTGATCCAGGCAAGGTAGAGGCCATCAAAAACTGGGAAGCACCTAAGACTCCGACTAAGGTGTGGCAATTCCTAGGACTGGCTTGCTACTACCAACGATTCATTGAGGGATTTTCAAAAATTGCTCAACCCCTCACCGCAATGACACACAAGGGTACTAAGTACAATTAGGGTGACGCGCAGGAGTCTGCCTTCCAACTTTTGAAAACAAAGCTTTGTAGCGCACCTATCCTAGCTCTACCCGAGGGAACTGAAAACTTTGCAGTACATTGTGACGCATCGATACAGGTTTTCGGCTGCGTACTAATGCAACTTGAGAAGGTTATAGCCTATGCCTCTCGAAAACTACGGGTGCACGAGAATAACTATACGACCCATGACTTGGAACTCGGAGCTGTGGTGTTTGCCCTTAAGATATGGAGACATTACTTGTACGGTACCAAGTTTACCATTTATACCGACCACAAGAGTCTCTAACATATCTACGATCAAAAGGAGTTGAACATGCGACAGCGTCGTTGGGTCGAGCTACTTAAGGATTTTGATTGTGCCATCAAATACCACCCGGGCAAGGCCAATGTAGTGGCCGACGCTCTCAGCAGAAAGGAAACCCTTAAGCCTAGACGAGTGCGAGCATTACAACTCACGATTCATGCCAACTTACCTGATCAGATTCGTGATGCTCAACTTGAAGCTTTGAAAGACGAAAACCTCCCATCTGAATCCCTGCGGGGCATGGATAAGCAACTTTAAACAAAATCGGACGGGGTCCGATATTTCAAAAACCGGATTTGGGTCCCTCGTTACAGAGACTTGAGAAATCTGGTGATGGAAGAGGCACACAAATCCCGATATTCCATTCACCCTGGCTTAGACAAAATGTACCATGACCTGAAGGCACTTTACTGGTGGCCAAACATGAGAGCCGACATTGCCACCTACGTGAGCACATGTTTTACCTGTGCAAGAGTCAAGGTGGAATATCAGAAATCATCTGGTCTGTTGCAGCAACCAGAAATCCCAACGTGGAAATGGGAACACATTTCCATGGACTTCATCACAGGTCTGGCCAAAACACCGACGGGATGTGATACCATCTGGGTGATCGTTGACCGGTTCACTATGTCTGCACATTTCCTAGTGATCAAGGAATCGGACAAGATGGAAATACTGACTCGCATCTACATGAAAGAAGTAGTGGCTAGACACTGAGTTCATGTCTCAATCATATCAGATCGAGACCCTCGTTTCAGTTCGCACTTTTGGAGGTCACTACAGAGTGCACTAGGCACCCGCCTCGATAAGAGCATAGCATACCATCCTCAAATGGATGGGCAAAGTGAACGCAACATTCAAACTTTAGAAGACATGTTGCTTGCATGCGTTTTGGATTTTGGAAAGAGTTGGGAACCCCACTTGCCCCTGGTAGAGTTTTCGTATAATAACAGCTACCATGCCAGTATTAAGGCAGCACCGTTTGAAGCGTTGTACGTACAGAGGTGTTGATCGCCTCTTTGCTGGGCAAAAGTGGGTGATAGCCAAATCACTGGCCCAGAATTAGTACTAGAAACTTCAGAAAAGATTGTCCATCAACTTGTAATTCGCCTAAAGCAACTGCTAGTGTTTCGTCAGAAAGACATTTCTTCAAGTTGGATACATGAAAAACATTATGTACACCACTAAGCTCTGCTGGTAAATCCAATTGGTACGCTACCGAGCCAATACGTTCGGTTTATTAAGAATGGGCCAACGTATCGTGGATTGAGTTTGTTTCGCTTCCCGAAACGAACTACACCTTTCCAAGGTGAGACTTTCAATAAAACCTTGTCATCCACTTGGAATTCCAGAGGTTTCCGGCGCTTGTCGGCATAGCTCTTTTGGCAATCCCATGCTGCTGCCATGCGACTTCGGATTTGGAACAGTTACGCTTTATCGAAGAACCAGTCGAAATCATGGATTGGGAAACAAAATCAATCAAACACCGCAAGATTCTCATCGTTAAAGTTCATTGGAACTTGAGACGTGGACCAGAGTTCACGTGGGAATGCGAGGATCAAATGATGAAAAAGTATCCGGACCTTTTCAAAGGGCTAACCAAGCACCGAAAAACCGTGAAAGCCGACAAACCACCAGAAAACACCAGAGGTATGAATTAAATTTCGGGAGGAAATTTCTTTCAACGGAGGGATGATGTGACAAGCTGAAAAATTTTTGCCTTTTTCAGGCAGCCATCGCGACATGACACAATTTTTCGGGACAAAAATTCTTTCAACAAGGGAATGATGTGACACTCGTCAATTTCAGGTTAACTACGTTAATCCGAACTCCGTTAATTCAAACTCAATATCACATGAACCATGTCATTCAAGTTAACACATTCCTCATTGCATTTAATTAGAGTTTAAATCAAATGTGACAATCATTATACAAATAGTCTTTCGGAGTTTCACCGAACCACACACGAGTCGACTCAAAGCGTTGGTGAACAAACATAAAATAATATAAACAAGTACTTGGTATAAATACATATTATGTTTGTATGTGTCTACGTGGTTGTATGTGTAGCATCATAACATGTATGAAATAAACTAGTTGTGCTAGAATTAAGTTAACTTGAAGTTTAGGGTGCAATTCATAATCACCCAACCCTAATCCCTCCCAACCCTCTTGCTCACAGAAGCCCCCCCCCCCCTCTCTTTGTCAACCGAAACCACACACACACACACATACAATAATTTTGCAAGCTTGTTTGAAGGTCCAAAGTGTTAACTAGGTAACTAAAAACTCTCTCTAGTCTATTCTATTGATTTAATTACATCATTAAGCATGTTAATCAAAACCCTAGATCTTAAAGTTGACGTTTAGTAATGAGTTAGGATTTAATTGTATGTTTGTTGATAAACACTAGTGAATTGATCACTAGTTGTATTGTTATTTATTGTCAATTGCATGTTTGTTTGAGATTGAATATTTGAGTAAACCCTAAATGTGCATAAAAAGTGAAATTGAGATGCATGGTTGATAGATTATGGGTCTAGAGGATTGTATGCATGATTAATTGTTCATAGGTTATTATTTTTTTGGAGTTTGGTGAAAACTGACAGAATCACAGATGTGTGTTAATACGGATGTAACTTGATGTTAATGTTATTTTTAAAGTGGTTATTAATTCCTTGATGTAGTATGTCGAGTCTAATTTGCATGGAATCCAAGTTTGTAATTTTTGGACATGTAGACGTCACTTTTTATTAATTTATAAATTCGTTGTGCAGTTCTGATTCGGGAAGCTTTTTTATAGGCTGATTTGTTAATATCATATCTCACAAATGACAAGACCAATTTAGTTGATTCCACCTCTGAAAGATAATAATTTGATTGTGGAATCTAACCCAATTGGCCTTTCATTAATTGGATTAACCATGTAACGGGGCTAGCCAATAAATTTTTGTTGCGCATGATAATGACTGTTGTGTACCAACTGTATTGTTTTGATTCTTGTGATAAAACCGTATATGCTAAAAATATAATAAAAATATTTTTAGAAACCTAACTCACGTGTGTTTCTATGGTAAATTGTGGTGATATATCTACATTTTATGAATAGCGAAATATAGTAATCTTGACATGTTAAATTCTGTCTCGGAAACTTAACTATTGAAATCTTGTTGGAATGTGTAAAGTTAATTGTTTGATCGACGTTTGAGTTGTGTTTGACATATGTGCATATTGTAGTTAATGATATACTGAAAATATATTGTACTAACATTTAATACCATACTTGATCAACCTGTAACTTATCACCAACGTGTTGTCGAGTCGCACTTGTTTCACAAACGTAACACGAACACACCTCATACATAACTTCTTTTTTATCGAGTCTAGAGACTCACTCATAGTTCAAAACACTTAGAAATCTCATTTTTGTTTTAGAGCACTAGTGAGGATTTTCTTTACGCATGCTTTACTTGGACTTCAGTAACTTTGCAAACAGTGAGTTACACAGCCCCTTTTACTCTTTAACGTTTTATTAGGGGGAGATAACATACTCCAAACGCTTTAGATTTTGCTTATTATATATATATATATATATATCACTTGTAAGACTAGGTGCAACAAACCAACTAAGTCCTTCTGAAACAATCGAACCGGTTAATATTGGATAATAATGGTGTTGAGTAGTACTACTGGGTTTGTGATGCAGCGATGAAACGATAACGAAGATCAATTCACATTGATTCTAAGAATACCCGTGAAGAACTTCCCAAAACTTCCAAATTCCACCCAAAGGTCAAGGAGAAATCGAAGATAAAAATCTTTATTAATAATATTCAAGTCTGATCTTTCACATTACATATATTGAATACAAATAGATGTTCAAATACGGATTGGGCCCAAAAAAGCTCATGGGCCAAACACAAACCCAAAAATAAAAACATAAAAACTGCTGAAAAAACATAAAAATGAGCATAACTTTATTTATAATGCGTTTTTTGGCTTCAGACATGGGCCAGGCAGTTTGCCACAATGTGTTCCTCGTTTCAAGCTTCGATTTGACTGGTAATGGGCCTGAAACGGAGCTTCGTGGGCCAAGTTATGCCCATTTTCATGCAGCCCCTTTTGTAGTGCGATCTTGGGCCTCTGGAAACATAATGGCCCGGTCTTCTACACTTGGGCCCACATCAGTTTGACAAACCCCACCCGACTCTAAACTCGACTGTAGGTCGAGTGGGTGTAATTTTGGCTAACACATTACCATGGTCGTTGTTGACATGGTGGCAAGGCAAACGTACAATCAGTCAGCTTCGGTGTCGAACACTTAGTAATACATGCTTAATAGGTTAGCTACCTATATTGAAATAACTCTATCTGGTAATGCTAAAACGCAACGATTAATTTACTTAAACCTGTGAACTCGCCAACCTTGTATTGAAACTTTTAGTATGTTTATCTCAACTGTTGCTTTAAGTCGTCCTGTGTTGGCGCATAACTTTACATTACTATTTATGCTTCCGCACTTATTTCTGACGTGAATGTTTTTGTTGGTTTTTAGAACTTTGGTAATGATGTTTGATATAACTAATGACTTCAATCATGTTAGTTCACACCCTCTAACGGTAGAATTCTTTTAGTGTATTTTGAGGGTGTGACACTTACCCTAAGTGGTAAGTGTATGCCTTATATGATTTGTGTGATAGTGATTGAGGTTATGAATGAATGCTTGTCGGTACGTGAACGATCTTCGGATATTGCACGTATCGCCAAGGTAGGTGAGTTTTATAATAGTTGCATGAATGATGCATTAATGATTAAGAGTATGTATGTGTATGCATGGTTGTATAGAAAGAAGGGACCAGATCCTAATAATATCTAAGATAGAAGGGACCAGAGCCTAATAATATCTGAGACAGGATGGACCAGACCCTAACAATATCTGAGATAGAAGAAAAAGAGACTAGACCCTACTAATATTTGAGATGGTAAAGATAGTTATGCATGTGGTATGAAACTATGAAAGTGTAATCGTATGAAAGAATGTATGTATGAATGTATGAATTTACGAAAGAAAAGTAATAGGTAAAGCATATAATATGTATCTTCTGATGCGTATATGAAAGTAAGTGTATGGATGTATGTTGCTTGATTAACTAGAACTCACTCAGTATATCTGACTTTTATTATACACACGGGCAAATAGACTGAGACAACTGGCTTGAGGGGGGGGACAATTGCAGGATCTGAAGAGGCTGGCATCTGAATATTTGTCATGATGAGTTGATATTACATTTTATGTTATGTTTTAAAAGACAAGTTATGACTGTTTTTAATGAATGGTTGACATTTATTTTATTCCGCGAAAGTTTTAATTAACTCTGATATTTAGAACTGTGTTTATGTGTAAATCCAACGACAATGTAGGGCACCGGGAACGGGGCCTTACATTGAAAATTTCTCTGCAACATAGCAGGTGTCCTCTCTCCCATCTCTCTCTTAAACCTCGGCATACCCCCCCCCAACCCTTTCAAATTCCAATCCTAATTTAGTAATCCAACTCCATATGTAACCACCATCAACTAGCACCGCCACCACCATATAGCGGCCCCCAAACCAACGTCACCTCTAACACACACGCATACACATACATTCTCTCTCCATCTCTCCATCTCTCTATCTCTCTCACCATCTGAAATGCTCGCCTATTAGAAACCAGTTGTATTTTGACTCACACCCACTCTTTCCCTTTGCATTTGTAAAGAATTAATAGAGTAATACAACGATACTAAAATTTTTCCAAATCACTGGCTTGATTGGCTTCGTTATGGTTGCAAAAAGACTATATACGAGCTACACACAATCATAACTCCTGTAAAATAATCGAAGTGGATGGTGATTGATGGCTAGATTCCTATTCGTCGATCTCTCCGACTTCCTTCATATGGTTTAATTCCCCTAATTTTCCCTACCTATTAGGTTCAAATAGAAAATAGGTTCCGAATTTATAAGGGATGGTGATGGATTGATGGTTACCGGCAGTAGCGGAGTTAGTTGATGTTGTTGTTTTCCGGACTTGGTGGTGGCATCAAGTTAAGTGATGGTGACGGATGGTATGGCTGGCGGTGGCCGTTTAGTGAGGGTTGTGGATGGAGATTGGCCCTGGATGGGGAAGAGGAAGGTAAGGGTTAAGTTTAGGATAAAACGAGATCATCATCATCGTACTCAGTATATCCCACCAATAGAAAAACTATTGTAGGGTCTGAGGAGGGTAATATGTAGACAGCCTTACCTCTACCCCATGGGGATAGAGAGGCTGCTTCCGGTGAGACCCTCGTCTCAATAGTAGTTTTGCATCAAGGGTTGGACATAAGGCACATAGCACTCAATCATCGAGACACCGGCTGATTGGTGCATGCACCCTTGTCTTTCGGCTATCAACGCCACCACATGATGCCTGATTAACCTTCCACCACTTTTAACGTTATTTTCACGATATTAGTAAAATAACGTCAAAATTATATGCGCACACCGCAAGCAGGGCGTTAGGGTAAAAAGAGAGAGATAATACAAAAAAGAGAGAGGTTGTGTGCTAGCGATGATTGGCAAGAGAAGAAGGTGTTGGTGGCGGAGAACGTGTCGATCGATGTGCAGGTTTGTATGAGAGATAGGGTAGAGAGAGAGGAAGGGAGTGTGTAGGGTTAATAATATATATATAAATAATATGTATTAAAAATAAATAGGTTTGGATTACCATTTTGTCCTCACAAGTCAAGCACATGCTAGGAATTAACAGACTTTTGGGGTGAACGTTATGTTAAAGGACAAAGGTGAGACAATTTGACATATAAAGAACAATGAGTGAAACTAAACTTTTTAAAGAACCCGGTCCATAAATTGTCAATGTTTTAAAGGACAAAAATTGTATTTT
>NW_027500645.1:0-104308 GCF_021521415.1 Bidens hawaiensis
TCATGTTCTTTTGGTTTCTTGAATCTTTCACTTGGCTTAAGTGTATTGACTCCTAAAGTCTTCTGATTCTTCAAACCATCAAAGTCAATTGAAAAAAGAACAAATTCCTCAATCTTGATGTCTTGTCTTTCAACATTGCTTTTGACAAAGACCATCTTCTTCATAATCATAGGTTCCTCAACACTGCTTTCTCTAACCTTTGACTGTCTTTTCTCATATTCTTCCATTGTTTCCACTTCCCCAACATCCAACACCTCATGGCTAGAAAAGATCGGATAAACTGGGATAAAATTTTCTGTATCAGTTTCTTCATTCATCTTATTCTTCTTGTTGTTCTGCTTTATTCTATTCAATACAGTCTTGCTTGGTGGTCTAACTGCATTGTAGTTTATCTTTTTCCTTTCACAGATGTCAAAAGAGACATGTTCCCTTTTCATTATATTATTTTTGTTTCTTTAATCTTGGTGGGACTGGTGGATACTTTGGAAGTTTATCAACAGATTCAGGTTTTTTATACTTTCTTCCCTTTTCAGCAGCTTGAATTTCCTTTTCAGTAATTTGATCACTCAAATCACTCAGATCATCTTGATCCAACTCATCTGAATCAAAGTCATCTTCAGAGACTTGAACTCCAATTGACTTTTCCTCTTTCACTTCTTTCTTAATAACAAACTCTCCATCTTCATTCACTTCTATCTTTTTGTATAAATCAACAAATTCTTCCTTGTCTTGAAAGACATCTTTGAATTGTTGTAAGTATGCATCTCTTTTCTCTTTGTCAACTTTTGGCATAAAGTTGTTGTTGAATGGAGGTGGAACTGTCTTGTATTTGTCCTGTTCTTTCACTTGATTCAGTATTCCACAAATGTTGCCAGTTGAGACCAAATTCTTAAGAAATTCAGTTTCAACTTTTAGTCTTGTGTTTTGCATTTTTTCTTCAATAAACAATTTTTTTAGACCATCAATCTCAGTGATGTATCTGGTTTGAGATCTATAAATGATCATACAATCATCTTCAAGGCTCTTAATCTTTTCATCACTTATCATCTCACTTGCCTCATACTCATTTATGATACTTTGCTTTCTAAAACACTCATTTTCCAGCTTGCCCACTTTTGTTTTCAATTCACTGACAAGTTCATTTAAATCAACTGTAAGAGCAGAGTGTACCTTAGATGAAGATGCAGAGTCTATGGCCATGAATGCCACATTAGCTCTTCTGATATCATCTGCTATATCTTCCTCATGGTTACTCCAGTCAAAGCTTCCCTCATGCTGAGTTGTTACAACCACAATGCCTTGATTTCTTGGTTGATTTTGGTTTGCTGGAATGTTGTTAGTTTCAGAGTTTTGAACAGCTTGATTCTGAGTGTTGTTCATTGGATACACTTGATTCTGATGCATACCCTGCTGGTTGTTCATCTGAGGCTGATATTGGTTGTTAAAATTGGGATTGAAGTTGTTGTTTGGATGGAAGTTGTTATTTGGATGGAAGTTGTTGTTGTTGGGATTGAAACTTTGGTTATTGTTGAAGTTCTGCTGGTTGTTGTTTCTTTGCACATTCTGCTGGTATTGTTGTTGGTTTCTTGGTTGTTGGAATTGATTGACTTGAAAGTTCCTTGGCATATTGCACTCTCTTGCAAAGTGTCCAGGCTGTTGACAGTTGTAGCAGATAGCCTTGGACTTGTCAAATCCTATTCTCTCATTTGGACCAGAAACTAGTGATCTACCAGTTCTATTGAACAGTCTCTTGCTTCTTAAAGCCAACATTGCAGCTTGCCATTTGAGATCCATGTCTTCAAGGTCATCAGCATCTATTTGTTCCAAATCATCCTAAACTACACTTGTGTGATTCAAGTTTTTGGCCACAAATGCATTGTAGGACTCAGTGAACATAGACAGCAATGCTTGTGTTTCATTGTTTTGAACATGTCCTGTTCCAGGGTTAGGAACATTTCCATTAGACACAGAGACTGAGTCAGAATCATCAATTAATTGCACATTGAACCTCTGCTGATTTCCTTGAGTACTTGTACTACCCCCAATGAAAGACTTTGGAGTCACAACATTATGTTCAGCAGGTTCTTCTATGATGGGAATTTGTTGTTGGTTCTTTGTTGACAGGTTTCCCATAGGTGTAATTAATGCATTTGAAATACTTAATCTTGGTCTATCTTCCTTTATCATTTCATTTTCAATCATTTCAAGTTCAGCAGCTTGAAGAAAACATACCACATCATCAAATTTCAATTCATTGAAATTCTGCTTCTGAATGATGAATTTGCAAGCAGTATACCATTCTTTCGGCATTTAGTTGAGCAACTTTGTATTCAAATCAAAGTCAGTCATTACATAATCAGTTGTTCTCAACTCATTTACAATACTCAGAAAACGTTCTAGTATTGATTTCAACCTTTCTCCATCTTTATACTTGAACCTTTCCAACTGTTGCTTCAATCTTTGCTTCTTAATGTTCTTCAATTCAGTGTTCCCTTCATACATCTCAAGGATGGCATCATACATTTGTTTAGCAGTTGTGTGATGAGCCAGCTTGGTCAGAACCTCCCAAGACAAACCTAGCTTAATCATAGCCAAGGCTTTGTCATCCACCTTTCTCATCTTTTCTCTTATAGCAGCAGTTGCAGTAGCATTTGCACCTTCTTCAACAGTAGTTTGTGGACAATTCTTGATGGAGTTCCACATGTCAATGGCATTGTAGCATACAGCTGCTTCAAAGAGTACCTTCCATTTGATAAAGTTTTCCTGTCCATACAATCTTGGTATCTTATTAGTAGACACCTCTTGTTCCTCATATCCAGACATTTTGAGAAATCAAAAATCAGTTTCTTAAAAAAAATTTCAAAATAACCAGATCTGGAACCAAAGTGCTCAGATCTGATACGTCTGATGTGATGATAACAAGATTTTAGATATAAAGACTAAAACTTTAAATGAAACAATGAAGAGAAATCTTATCAAAATTGTAGATCTGGAAGAAAAATGAAGAACAGGGCAGCTGACGTCACAAATCAATCGAACAGTGCTCTGCTTACGTCATTCTTCTTCAAATCTTCAATCAGCAACAATCTTTCTAAAAATAGTAGTAACAAGCTCTGATACCACTTGTCGGGTCCCAACTTTTGAAAATGTATGGTCGATTCGGATCGGATCTTAATCAATCATGTCATAACTCACACAAAATTAATCGTGTTGACAAGCGAGTTAATGACGGGTTACTATGTTTAGAAAGATGACCGATTTTTAAAGGCGGAATCAATAACAAACATACGGTTGCAATGAATATTCAATGACAGAAGACACACACCGGATTCACTCAAAAGATTTCCATTTATATAATGTTAATCATACAAAAGGATAATCGATTAGGGTTTAGAAGGAATCCTAGGACAGCCGTCACACACAAAATATTCTCTCAATTAATGTGTCGGTCTTATCCGTATTATGTCGTCTCTCCTCTTGGCGGCGTGCCCTAATTATTCTATTTATAGGCCTGCCAACCTAAGACAGCTGTCATTCCTTCTAAAAACCCTATCCGATAGTACATATTCAAATTACATATTCAAAAATATACTAAGTGTAAAACAAGTCTTCCGGGTAGGCTTTTCATTAAACTTCAGTCTCCGAGTACGCAGTGTACTCGGCCTTCCTTCAGACTTGGTAAACATAGAAGTGTACTCGGAATCAGTTTCCGGGTAGACTTTACCTAAAGAATATTTTACCAAGTAAAATATTCACCGAGTAGACTTCAATCTTCTTGGATTTATCAAACTTTGCTCGACAAATCCTTACGAGCAACCTTGTTCTTCTATGATCTTGTTCGGCTCATTGTCAGTTGAACAACTTATTGATAAGGCGTACTCGGGAGTACATACCTTACTTGAGCGGAACCTTACTCGAGATAACTTAAAGATATTCTATTAACTCATCAAGTATACTCGGACCAAAATTATTAAAGAATACCTTGCCCGGTCTTCCAATTACTTGGCTTCTTGGACTTGGTGACCATACCTTACTCGGAAGAGTAAAATACTTGGTCTTGAAGAACAATCCTGCTTGACAAAGTGAACCTTGCTCGGATATGCCAAATTAATGAACCTTACTCGGGAAATCACCAAAAAGCATACCTTGCTCGGATATCCACTTAAGAAGACTATTTGAAGTAAACCTTGCCCGGAAGGCAAAATCTCGTACTCGGCTAAGTAAAAGCTTACTCGAAGGTCCAAGGTGTGCCCGGATTCAATACTTAGCAGTTTCTGAGGAGGTTGAGAAGATTCCAATCTTCCATATTCTTCGTTTAGGTCAAATCTCCTTATTTGGGTCAAACTCTTGACCCAACAGGGTATTTAAGTTCTCTTCTGGGTGTGTTGAAGAGTGGCGCCACATTGATTGTCAGAAGTACACCACCCCACCTTCTGGCAAGGGACCTAATTAGATGTTTGATTATAATGGTCTATTTGATTCTTTCTCTCCCTCGGTTGATGTACAACAAGAAGACTTGATTCGTGCTTATCTTGAAGATGAGATCTTTTATATTCTAAGGTCTTCTAATTATGAAGATCCAGTTATACATGATCAGCTAGAAGTTTCAGATGATGTTTCTGTTTCATCTGATGATGCCGACTTTGATGATTCTACCTGTGAACCGTATGTTCAATCTCATGATGCTACTGAGACACTGTAACATTCGTTAATTTTCAAAACAGAAAACACAACCCGTTTTAAATTTCCGGTTTTGTTTCTATTTAAATTTATACATTTTTATAATATTTTTAATTAATCTCAATTATCATTAATGTACTTTATGTGATCATCTCTATGCAATTATATTTTTCACCACCCTTGCAGTATTACATACAAGTTTAAAACATTCATAATCAAGATCAAATATTTATGTATATGTCCCATTCAAATTACTAAAATTGTTATTCAACTACTATTACTTCTTCTTTTATTATTATTATTATTATTATTATTATTATTATTATTATTATTATTATTATTATTATTATTATTATTATCGTCATCATCATCTTTTCATATGTTACTTAACTAATAAAAACTAATGAATGTTTTAATTAAATAAAATTTATTAAAATAGTTAAATCTTCTGAATGCCCCATTAAACTATTTTTAATTTGTGTTTAATTATATTAAAAATGATTTAATTTCTTAAATTATATAAAAGATAACCACTCTAAAAATTCACTATAAAAGGAGGACTAATCCTCCATCTTTTTCACACCTCAATACATTATTTAATTAAGCTTAAGATCACTAACAAGTAAGTTTTTACCATTTCATGCATTTTATAGCTTTTGTTTTGATATTTATCTTGAATGTTCATACTTGCTCATAGGTTGTTCTTCATGATCATATTACTTTTATCATAAAAATCTTATATTTTGGTTTTAAGAATTATTATGATCATGGATATCCGAGATACACACTTTGATTTTCTAAATCTTGGATCAAACCTAGTTATTTTGCATGAACAAGCATGAATATATATTTATCTAAATCTTATGATTTGTTGATAATCATAAACTTATAAACTTTCTTTTAAATAAGATAACTTAAAAAAATTTCTTTTATTTAAAATATTTTACAATAGATATAACATACTTCATATCATTAAATTAATATTTGTGTAAATCAATTATTTTTTATTTTATTTCAACATAAACTAATATTTATAATTTATTTAAAAGAATTCATGCAAAATATTTAAGTTAATTAATTAGTAAATTAATTAATAATGTTACTTGAAAAAAAACATTTAATCATAAATTGTTATTAAAATTGTTATTTAATCTTATATTAATAAGTTTAATTATTTATCTACAAATCATTGGTCAACTAATAAACATCCAATGAGTTATATAAACTTTATTCATTTTTGTTAAACTCATTGAAAAATAAGTCCTCATTTGCCGTAAGTTAATGAAATAGATATTAAAATAATGCATAATTCCTAAAACTAATATTAGTTAACTTTTATAATCCCGGTAGATAGTCTTTAAATTTTGTATTTCCTTTTTAATTATAGTTTGTGAGGTTCGATCGTTTTAATTTCCTTAAACGCGTTTTCGGTTATTATTTCAAGTTGTGTTCAATCTCAAAGGTGAGTTTCTCACACCCCATTTTTACTCTTTTACTACTTTTGGGGGTAGCATATATATCCTATCCAAATTACAATTTCATTTATTCATTATTTAGAAACAATAATTCGCTGCATGGACTTGTGTGTTTCCTTGTTACTTTCTCAAAATTACTTGCACATGGATTACTTCAATATAGTATAATCATACGCCCCCTTTGCGCTCAAGAAATTTGTTGTTATGAGTGGAAAAGGGCCTCATTAAACGAGTACGTTGGTGCACAATCTCAACTGGAAAGGACCTTACTTGCGCTTATCCGAGTACGCTGGTGCACAACCCCAACTGGAAAGGACCTTACTTGCTCATTTACACTTGTTCATGGAACTGTATGGTTTTTATGTGCTTATATCAAAACTTGTGTGAACTCACTAACTATTCATTTAGTTGACCTTATTTTTATATATGTTACAGGCATATCTATTAGAAGATAATATGAGAAGAAGACATTAGTACTTAGGATATTCAAACACATGGACAAGATACTTTTATATGTGTATATCTTTGTATTTCTTTTACTTCCAAACTCGTGTACTTGTTATTTAAATCAATTAATTGTAATATTGTAACTTAATAGTGTCACATGTGTTTTGAGCAATCTGTACGTCACACTCAGGCGTATTCCGCTTTAGTCAGGGTGTTACAGATACAATCTGAAGAATCTTCCAAATCATTGAATGTTGAGGCGACGGAAGAAAACATTACCAATCTGCAAGACAATGTTGAAGTTTCTGAGAACCCGACTCTTCGGATTCATTCTTATCATCCTGTAGACAACAATATTGGAGATGTAAATGAAGGAGTTCATATGCGAAGTCAAGTTGCTAATGTATGTGATGATAAGTTATTAAGTGTGTATGTTGATATGCACGCATCGTAAATCATGAGTATTGCCAAATACACTTCCTTCCTATCCCAAATTGAACCGAAAAGTGTTTCTATGGAACTTCAAGAACCTTGCAATGCAAAAAGAGTTGCAAACCTTCATGTGCTAGTTCTACTTATAAAAGTTAGACATTCAAACAGTTCATATAATCATATACCCTTATCCCTAGCATTTAAGCTAACTTTCTCACACATTCTTACATTACATGTGAAATTAATCACATACTTTACCTTTACTTAGCTTGCTTGAGCGACATATGGCTTTCTTGAACTGGCATCTTCTTTATTTTATTACTTATGTTTCATTCTCTGTCCGAGTCTAAGCATGCAAGATGCTTAATTCTCTCGAACTTATGCTCTGATACCAACTTGTAAGGCCCCAGTTCCCTACTTTGGCGTTGGATTTACTCATAAACACAATTCTAAATATCATAGTTAATTAAAACTTTCGCGGAATAATATTAAAAGTCAACCATTCTCTACATAAGTCTCAATTTAAAATAGTATAAAACATCTCTTTTTAGTTCAAACATTAACAACTGAGTTTCCAGATGCCAGATTCTTTATTCATCTACCATGTGTCCCCCTTCAGGCCAACTGTCTCATCCTACTCACATGCATGCATACTAAAAGTCAACTATGCTGAGTGAGTCCTAGTTAATCAGGCAACATACAATACATTCACATGCTTACATATATACATATCCGAAGATACATATTACATACTTAGCATGCTACCTTTCTTTCACTCGTACATATATACTTTCTTTCTTTCTTTCATACTTTTATACATTCTTTCATACCATCACACTTTCGTACTTTCATAATACATACATAACTATCTTTATCATATCAGATATTTGTAGGGTCTGGTCCCTTTCTTCTCTATCTCAGATATTATCATGGCCTGGTATCTTTCTTCTCTATCTCAGATATTATTAGGGTTTGGTCCCTTTCTGCTCTATCTCATATATTATTTGGGTCTAGTCCCTTCTACCACAAATATTATTAGGGTCTGTGTAACAACTCGTGTTTTTCGAATTACTTAAATACCCGACTAGGTTCGACGTTCGGGTTATTTTTATTTGGTTATTAAGTTTAAATTTGTTTAATTATTATTAAAAAAAATTATTTAATTATTTATAACTTTAGCTTTCTTGTTTTGGCATTTTTAACCCAAGATATAACTTTTATCCATTTTTGTCCCATCCTCAAATCCCAAAGGACTAAAATGGTAACTTATATTATAACCCATATCTTTGAGCTGGATACCCATGAACTTGTACCCGTATTCGTATATATTTCTTGTACCCGATTGTTAAATCAGGTAACTTGAACCATAATTCGCGTTTACAAGTTGTAATTGATCTGGTAAATCATCTAATAATGGTATTTTTGGCCTAGCCGACACTCCTAACATGTTAATCGTATCAATCTTGATCCGTCTTTCCTCTTAACCTAACCGACAATCGTTTAATCTTGTTAGACACGAAAACGTTGTTAATAATTCAATTAAACACAAAGATATGATCCTCTAACCCTCTCCGTTCATAGCCCTATATATAATTGTATTACTTTCTTCGTTTATAACTCGTTCATTCATCCTAACCGCCGGCCACTGTTCTATCTCGTTAACCCATCACTGATCATCGCAAGAGGTAATAAAGTATATGTTTAGAGTCGCGTTTGTATGTAGATCAAAAGCCCCATCGTTATTTTGATTATCGGGGTCGGGATCAATTGATTTAGTAATCTAGGGTTTATGTTCTTATTGGTTTGGTTTGCAAGATATAAACTATCTATTTTGGTGTTTAAAAAAGGTAACACCCTAGCCCAGTTGGCTAGGGTGGTTGTGAAAAGATTTGCATTGGCTGGGGGCGCGGGTTCGAGCCACTCCCTGCACCGATTTTGGTATTTTTTTTTTGTTATCTATTCATTTAAATCATATAAACAACTATATTAACTTATTTAATAATTAAAATTATATTATTAATACTATAATACTTATAATTTATTTATATTTTATGAAAACCGACTTTATAGTACTCGTTTAACTCATTTTGTCGTTCGTGTATATACGTATATAAGCATATATGTGTGTATGTGTGTGTGTATATATAAATATTAACTTAAAATCTAGTATTTATATAAAAAATGTAAACTATATATACTTATATTTATAAAAGTTAAAAGTAATATTTTTCAAGATATGTTTTATTATTGTAACTAAATATTTTATATAATAAATTCTTATATATATCATTATATTATTATATTAATTTAATATTGTTTATTAGTTGTCGTAATAAATCTTAAATCTTTGCTTAAGTGTATCCGTTACTCTCGTTTCTCTTAGGCTTTAACGTTCGTGTGTGACTCTTCCCGCCTTCTCATTATCTTAATCGCTTTTGTTTGTTTTCGAGGTGAGTACCACATTTCCCTATTTTACTTCTTTTTCCACGTCTTGGGGACATATGCGTAAATTGTATTTCACTTATATACTTATACTCAAAACTGCAATTTTGTCTTATGTGTTAACAACTTATACTTTACTTGTTTATGTGCTTATATGCTTCTGCATTTGGAGAGATCCAACATAATCTCAGTCTAGTATGATCATACGCCAGTCATTATAGCTTTGTGCTTTTCGACATCTCAGTTATACTTGCTCATTTGGTTAATTTGTTATTCTCATATCACTTGTTGCAAATACTTATTTTCTATATGAACATTTAAACTAGTGTGTTGCTCACTCGACCTTGTGTTGACAAAACCATTATTTTTTCAACGCATATGCAGGTTATCATTGATGTGAAGTAACTGAAGTACAAGATCACTTAAGGATTTATGCTAGAAGAAAACTTAATGAGACATATTGTTATTGATTGTTATATGTACTTCGTTTATTTGGATTTTGTATGGATGATTGTTATTTGGAAATTTATTTAATAGATATCAAAACTTATAAAATGCATGATAGTAACCTTTGAAAGCTGTGAGCAATCAGTTCATGCCCCAACATTTTCGCCGTAGGTTGGGGTGTGACAGTCTGGTCCCTTCTTTCCATACAACCATACATACGCTTCTTTACAAGTAGATTCTATTATATACATTCATACGTATTCTTAATCATTCATATATCATTCATGCATATTATATAAAACTCACCTTTCCTGGCCATACACGCAATATCCGAAGATCGTCCACGTACCGACAAGCATTCATTCATAACCTCAGTCATTATCACATAAATCATATAAGGCATACACTTACCACTTAGGGTAAGTGTATTATTACCACTTAGGGGAAGTGTATTACTAATCACATCGAGTATGCATAAAGCCCCAAAAACATAACAAGGAAATTGGGCTTGAAACTCACATGCGTCCTGTTACGTTCACCGTTAATGGTTATTCTTTTCGTTAGCTGTGCGTGACTAACTGTATAACAATTACACATATCAATTAACTATCACTACCTCTATCGCCTTTCTAGTTTAATTATAACCCTCAACAAACGGGGTCCGGGGGCAGCGCCCATAGCAGCGTGTTTCTAGGGGCGGCAGCCCCTAGCGGGGTCCAAGGGGCAGAGCCCCTGGCTGGGGTCAGCTTGGAAAATTTTATTTTCATTAAATGTCCTTAACAAAGTTTCCGTTAGGGTTCTTTAATAATATTTTATTGTTAACTCATTAACCCTTTTAGGTATCTTTCATCAATTATTAAATTCCAAGGACTTCTATGTAATTAAACCATTTTATTCTATGTCAAGGGACCTTTCTGTCATTTTATAAACTCTTGTTCGTTATACATTTCCTTAACGAATGGGGCTCATTCGTTGCCTCCTAACGCGTGTGTTCTTTCATAACGAATGGACTCATTCGGTACTTCTTGACGAATGGTCCTTCATAACGAATGAACTTTTATAATGAATAAACTTTTATAACGAATGAACCTTAATAGCGAATGGACTTTCATAGCAAATGGACCTTCTAACAAATGAGGGTTCATTCGTCACCTCTCTGTAACGAATGGGCTAACGAATGTAGCTCATTCGTTACTCCTTCCTTAACGAATGGGCATAGCGAATGGCTTAACGAATGTAACTCGTTCGTTATTCTTTCTTAATGAATGGGCATAGAGAATGGCAATTCATTCGTTACACATGCCTAGGGTTAGGTCAGAGAGTGTCAGAACATTCCCTAAACATTCCCCTATCGCCGGCGCCGCCTTTCTGGTGCCGTCATCATTGGAAAACCGGGATCTCACCAGAAAAGCGATATCTTACTTGTTTTTCCACCTTTCTTTACTGTTTTCGTCCCGTTTGATCGGGATCCGAGCTAGGGTGGCCCTAAGCTCGTCTTTTATCGGTTTATACTTGATCCCATCCGGACCTTGTGACTTTAACGGTTGAGGGTGTCGGTTCATCGTTTCGCGACTAGATCTAGTGGGTTTAGATCCATATAAGGCCATACTATTCATACCTCGGATAAATGCTCGGTTTCCTTCTTGGTTTTGGTTAGAGAGAGAGAGAGCTTAAGTTTGTGTTTTGGGTGGTGTAAGGAATGAGTAGAATGAATGGATTAATGAATAATATTGTTTATATATTATGGGTCTTGGATTTTCTTCCTTACTTATTAATCCAAATCCATTACACATTTTTATTTAACCCAACACAATCCCATCTCATAATAACTAATATTATTATTTTATAAACCGTAACATGAAATGGATGTTACATAAGATGATTTATAAAAAGAAAATTTATTTAAAATATTTTACAATAGATGTAACATACTTCATATATTTAAATTAATATTTGAGTAAATTAATTATTGTTTATTTTATTTCAACATAAACTAATAATTATAATTTCTTTAAAAGAATTCATGCAAAGTATTTAAGTTAATTACTTAGAAAATTAATTAATTATGTTACTTTGTTATTAAAATTTTTATTTAATCTAATATTAATAAGTTATAATTATTTATCTACAAATAATTCTTCAACTAATAAACATCAAATGATTTATATAAACTTTATTTATTTTTGTTAAACTCATTAAAAATCCTCAAGTCCTCATTTGCCATAAGCTAACGAAATATATATTAAAATAATGCATAATTCCTAAAACTAATATTATTTAACTTTTATAATCCCGATAGTTAGTATTTAAATTTTATATTTCCTTTTTAATTAAAGTTTGTGAGGTTCGATCGTTCAATTTCCTTAAACGCGCTTTCGGTTATTATTTCAAGTTGTCTTCAATCTCAAATGTGAGTTTCTCACACCCCATAACTACGTTTGAACCGATCCAAAACCCAGCATAACTCTTGGACACTCAAACATACCCCAACAAAAGGCTTGGCATGGGAACACACCCTTTGTATAACATGTATAAATCCCATCACTCCATTACAATACAAATGTGACAATTTCAGCCACCGCCTTTACCAAAAATGATGTGTGCAAAGTGGTATATAAAATTTTAGCAAATAATGACCAAGCACAACGAGTAATAAAAACCAAGAATAACCTAAACCAAACCACTAGCAACAGGCAAGTGAACCTATCGGGTGTAGAATAGCTATGGGAATACCGGGAATATCGAACCCTAGAGACACTATTTAATTAACGAGACTAGTTCTAAAAACTAATTTAAATTAATAATTAAAAAAATATATATTTTTGGATTTTTATTTATATTATTTTAAAAGCTAATAATTAACTAAACTAATTACTTAATTAAAGTGAGCTAAAAGAATTAAATTACTGAATAAGACTTTAGTAAATTCAAATGCGAGCAAGAGTTATCTAAGCAAGGAATCCGAATTGTGACGACTCGGGCTTTTATAGGTTACGGGTAAATGCTACGGGAACCGGGAATCTAAAGGTATGAAGCTCTAGGAAACTTAATGGATCCTTAATCACTCTCAAGGTGTCGCCTAAAAAGAAATCTTAGAGATCATGTAAAAACACTGGCTTATTGATTCACCTGTCAGCTCACACACTATGATTAATTACCCTAGAAAATAGCTAACCCGTCAGTTTCACTATCTCAATGCACCTAAGTACACGGTGTGGTTTATGAACAGTTTAAAGGACACGGGTAAACAGTGAAATTAAGGCAAAAATAGGCAAACCTCCTGTCAGATAATTTAACTTAAAACCCTAACAACGCAGACAAACCCGACTACTTATCACCCGTCGGATATCTAAGTAGGTAAAAATATAAACTTCTAATAATATGCCAAAAATCAGTTTCTATGGTAAATGAGCTCAATAAACCATAAACAAGTTGGAAACACACAGACAACAACCCTAACATGCAACCTATAATCAAAAGACATTCAATAAAGTAACATGTGAAACATTCATTTAGACACAAATTAAAAATAAATATGCATGAGACACATCCAATAAATATGATCAAAACTTTTAATTAATCAAAATCCCAAAGACAAAACCCGAAAACCGACAAGTCCAAAGCAATCAACAAAACATCATCACAAGCCTAGATAACTAAAAGCGTTTTAGCCAATAACCATGTTCGAAACAAGAAAATAAATAAATATAAAAGAGTTCATCACCAAAATTCTCCTTTTTGCTTGATGTTGGTCGTCTCTCGTGTCTGACTTGTGGCTCACGCAAGATATAATAATGATAATAATGTTCTTGCGGTGATGCTATCTCTGGTGACCTCACACCCAACGAAAAACAACCGACAGTAATAATGCTTTTCTTTTTGTTCTCCCTCTCGTCCAAGGCCACACAAACAAACGAATATAATAATACCGATAATGTTTCTTGTGGTGGGTTGCGGCCCCTGTGCACCTCTAGAAAAACTCACGTAGGGATTTTTTAATTTTAATATTGATGTTGACCTTTTGCCCTATATTATGATGACTCCAACCATAAGCCCATGATCTGAATTTCATTTATATGTTTTAAATCTTCTTTTGGGCTTATACAAAATTATATTTAATCTTCAAGTTAAGGGCCCCACATAAATGTAATGTGGTCTCCACGTTTATTTTGTTGGTGTCTCAATCCAATCTTGCAAAAATAATTCAACAAAATAATAACATCAGTTCATATAATAAATTTTCAATGTAGACTTTTTGATTTTTAAATTAGTATACTACTTGTTCATAACTTAAATTTTCAAGTAACAATTTTTGAGCACTACCACAACTGGTTTTCATTAAAATATATTGGTAGTAAACTATTAAAATCTTATCAAATAATCAACTTAGTGCTCATTGCCTGTTAAAACTTTTAAACTCACATATGAACCAATTAAGAATAATATTTAATAAAAACATGGCTCAAAAGTATTTAAAAGTGTAAGAAATATTAATATTAAAATGTATATAATTTAGACCACATCAAAAAAACCTATACATATTCAACATCACCTATTATTATTATTATTGTTGTTGTTGTTGTTGTTGTTGTTGTTGAAAAATATATAATGCAATGGAATCATAATTCAAAGTCGATCTTTAAAACATATAGGTTATCTTTTAAGCATAGATAAACGCAAAAACCGCGATTGCCGATATTGTTGTCCACTTAACCCAGCCACCAGCCTATTAAGCCCCCAATTGCATTAAGCGTTTTAAGTGCAAAAATCAAGGCTACACCTACCCCATCTCAGACAAAGAGAGCTAGAAGAACTAGAGTCGAAGCAAACTGGATCGACAAATCACCATAAGCCAAGGACTCGTTGATGGTACTAATTAAATGCACTCGGTGAAATTTGATGGATGAATGGTCATGTGGAGGCCTTACGAGCAATTCCTAAATATTATTGGACTTTGTCTATAAATCCCTAATTTGATATTTATTGACTAAGAACCTTCGAGCCCCAATATTGTATCCTCAGAGTCACTATCCCCTTGGTAACACGTAAACTCTAAGTCCGTCTAGTATGTACATCTTTGGCCTCTTTTACTAACTTTGAGAATGCTTCTTTGGCATTTTACAATACATAACTTTCTCACTTCATTTGTTTTTCGGACCAACTTTTGGAAATACACATTCAAAACATACTTTTCTTTTTTTTATATCACCCTAAATATATACCTATTTTCTAAGCTCGTAAAAAGATGGACATGTGGTGGTGTGCTGGTTGAGTGCATCTAAGTCTTACCATATCAAAGTTTTTAGATTATGATAATCCTCCCTAAGCATCGAAATTCGGTTTCACCGTTTTTCAAATTATTAGATATATAAAATCTGCTAAAAAGGATTATCAAAGCTAGTTGGGCCTACCGACACATCCCAAATTAAGTACGTTATCTTGTTTAATCTCATATATAATAGTAGTTTTAAAAGATCAACCTTAAACAATAATATCATTTTCCATTATACGCAAAATAATATTTCGGGACATTTTATTAATGCTTTTCAATTTTTTTTATTTTTAATTTTTTATACAACTTTTTTTTTGTTTTTTTTTTTTTTTTATTTTTTTTATAATTTTTTTTCACTCTTTTTTTATTTATTTTTATTTTTTTTAATAAAATTAAAAACGTCAGTTTCTCATCCCCACACTTAAATTTCGTATTGTCCTCAATGGAAGACAGGAAAAAAAATAAGCAGAAATAAAATAAAATAAAATAAAATAAAACAAAGCATAAAGAAAATAGAACAAACTCCCTGGTAATATAGCAGTTATTTGCGTATGTCATGTTCCAATAAAGCGACCCTATAGCATTTCATTCGCGACCATAGCTTTTGGGTACCCTTTACAATCAAATTAGCTAGAACGCCCCGTCTGAATGGAGATTGAGTACGAACGAAAGTATCCAAACCTGCAAACAAAGCTCAAAGCACCCAAAGCAGACATCAAACAGACTCTAAAAACTTAAAATTGACTCAAAATACAAAACTAAAAGAAAACAAATAAAAATTATACAAACTCTACACTCGGGTATTTCCCGAGGCCTATCCCTATCAAGCAGTCAAAGTAGGGATGTCGAGCAGAAATACATCTTCCTCGACCGAATCAGCCCGCCCACCGATATAATGTTTTAACCTATGGTCGTTCACCTTCCACGCTCTCCCCCATGATCAACTAACTCAACTGCACCGTGTGGGAATGCCGCCTTTACCGTATACGGACCAACCCATCTCGATCTAAGCTTACCTGGAAACAACTTCAGACGGGAATTATAAACAAGCACCCGATCCCCACACTTGAACTCTATCACCTTCTTTAACTTTCGATCATGTAACGCCTTAGTACGCTCCTTATAACTCCATGATCTCGCATACGCCTCATCTCTCAACTCCTCAACCTCATGAATTTGGAGATACCGGTTTTTTGTAGCTTGGGTCAGGTCAAGATTAATAGATCTCAACGCCCAATATGCTCTCTGCTCTAACTCAACCGGTAGATGACACACTTTCCCGTAAACCATCCTATAGGGCGTGGTCCCAATAGGCATTTTAAACGCTGTACGGAAAGCCCAAAGTGCATCATCCAACTTGTCGGACCAGTCCTTTCGGTTCTTGCAGACAGTTTTCTCCAAAATTCGTTTCACTCCTCGGTTTGCGTTCTCCACTTGCCCGCTCGTCTGTGGATGATAGGCAGTGGATAGCTGGTGGGTGACCCCATACCGTGCCAACGCCGTCTCCATCTGGGAATTGCAAAAATGAGTTCCCCTATCACTGATCAAGGCCTTAGGATTACCAAACCGACTAAACAACCTCTTCAAGAATCCCACTACAACTTGAGCGTCGTTAGTGGGCAAGGCTTGAGCCTCAACCCACTTGGAAACGTAGTCGATAACCACGAGAATGTATCGGTTCCGTCAAGAAGAAGGGAACGGACCCATGAAATCAATGCCCCAAACATCAAAAACCTCACAAACCTGAATACGGTTTTGGGGCATCTAATTACGGGATGAGATTTTACCAGTGCGCTGACATGCGTCGCACTGTCTGACAAACTCGTGTGAGTCATTGAAAATCGATGGCCAATAAAAGCCAGAATCTAGAACTTCCCTAGCGGTGGAAAAAGAACCATGGTGACCTCCAGTTTAACCCTCGTGACAATGCCTAAGAATTTCACGGCCCTCTTCCCTACTCACACACCTCCTCAACACTCGATCGGCACCTACACGAAACAAATACGAAGCATCCCATATGTAGTGGCTGGCATCTACGAAAAACTTCCTCTTTTGCTGATAACTCATGCCCTTGACCGTTACTCCTTCGGCCAGATAATTCGCAATGTCGGAGAACCATGGAAGACCCTCCTCTTTAGCACTTACGTACAACACTGGCTCTCTCTCAAATCTCACTCTCACCATCATCAACGACTCATGGGGAAACCTATCCCTGATGGCATCCTCTCTAATCTCCTCTCTCTTCGGATCCTCCAGACGTGATAAGTGATCCGCAGCTACATTCTCCGCTCCCTTTTTATCTCTAATCTCAACATCAAACTCGGAAAGCAAGAGAATCCATCGTATCAGGCGAGGCTTGGCATCTTTCTTGGCGAACAGGTATTGCAATGCCGCATGATCAGAATAAACGATGGTTTTGGACAACGCGAGAAAAGAACAAAATTTTTCGAACACAAAGACCACTACTAGAAGCTCCTTCTCAGTAGTCGTGTAGTTCTCCTAAGCATCATTGAGGGTCTTACTCGCGTAATAGATAGGATGGATGTGCTTGTCCTTCCGCTGACCTAAAACAGCCCCGACTGCAAAATCACTAGCGTCGCACATGAGCTCGAAGGGTAAGCTCTAGTCGGGTGTTACAAAGATTGGGGCGTTAACCAACTGCCCCTTGAGAAACTCAAACGCCTTCAGACAATCAGCATCAAAGTCGAATGCGATATCCTTCTCTAAAAGGCGAGTCATGGGCTGGGTGATCTTAGAAAAATCTCTAATGAACCTACGACAAAAACCCGCATGCCCGAGAAAACTACGAACGGATTTCACACTAGTCGGTGGAGGAAGTCTACTGATAGTGTCAATTTTAGCTCTGTCTACCTCAATACCATCTCGCGAAATCTTGTGCCCCAGCACAATACCTTCAGTCACCATGAAGTGGCATTTCTCCCAGTTCAACATCAACTTAGTCTCTATGCACCGCTTCATCATCCTCTCAAGTTTATAAAGACATTGATCGAATGAGTCCCCATATACCGAAAAATCATCCACGAAAACCTCCATGGAACTCTCGATCATGTCCTGGAATATCGCTACCATGCAACGCTGGAAAGTAGTCGGAGCATTACATAACCGGAAAGGCATACGTTTGTATGCAAAGGGGCATGTAAATGTGGTCTTTTCCTGATCCTCATGTGCGACCGGGATCTGGAAATAACTTGAAAATCCATCAAGAAAACAGAAAAACTGTCGTCCCGACAGACGCTCCAACATCTGATCAATGAACGGAAGCGGAAAGTGATCTTTCCTATTAGCGTCGTTAAGTCTCCTATAGTCGATACACACCCGCCAACCTGTGACTGTACTAGTCGGAATAAGCTCATTACGTTCTTTAGTGACAACTTTCATCCCTCCCTTTTTAGGGACAACCTGAACGGGACTCACCCATGAAGAATCGGAGATGGGATATATCAGGCCTACGTCGAGGAGTTTGACATCCTCCCTTTTGACCACCTCTGACATGTTAGGGTTGAGCCTCATCTGAGGTTGGATTACATGCTTGTACTCATCCTCCATGAGCACATGTGCGTGCAAAAGTTCGGGCTGATGCCCTGAATGTCCATGAGTTTCCACGTAATAGCTTGTTTGTGTGCCTTGAGCACATCAACCAACCTCGACTTCTCATCATCCGTCAACTGAGAAGAAATGATGACTGGTAAATCGGCATCACCATCCAAGAAAGCATACTCCAAATGTAGAGGTAGCTCTTTAAGCTAGAGGGACGGTGGTGCCTCAATCGATGGTCTCTCCTTCGATCCCTCGGTGCTATCGGAAACAGTGAACACCTCAAGGTATTCAGGAGGTGAGCTAACAAGAATTCTCAGGTCGTGCTCTGGGGGAACATCAACCTCGTCCTCCTGATTGAGCAAATCTGCTCCCGAGATGTAGTCAAGACAGCGCTCGAACTGATAAATGAACGTGTCAAGAAAGTAAACGGAATCATCCTGACTACTGGAGTTCCTTATCGATTTGATGAAATCGAAGGTGACGTTCCCCTCCCCTACACGAAGTGTAATTTTGCCGTCGAAGACGTCAATAAGAGCTTTAGCAGTACGCAGGAAGGGTCGTCCCAAAATGAGTGGGACCTGATCGTCATCCTCCATGTCGAGAATAACAAAATCCACGGGAAAAACGAATTTATCGACTTTAACGAGTACGTTTTCCACGATTCCCCGCGGATATTTGACCGAACGGCCAGCCAAGTATAAACTCATGCGTGTCGGGACCGGCTCGCCAAGGTCTAGCTTTTTATAGAGAGAATATGGCATCAGATTTATGCAATAACCTAAATCGGCCAACGCGTAGCTCTCAGTCGAGCTGCCAAACAAACACGGGATCGTGAAGTGTCCCGGGTTTGCAAATTTCTCCGGCAGCTGGACTACCGCAGATCATCCTTCATTTAGACATACTGTCGAAAGCCCCTCCAACTTCTTCTTGTTCGAAAGAATATCTTTTAGGAATTTGGCATATTTAGGCATATAATGGAATGCCTCGACAAACGGAAGATTGATTATGTCCAATAAATGTTCATATTCTTGCGGATACTTCTGCCTCAGTAGACGATCTGGATACAGAACACGAGTAAGATCGACTTCGGGACTCTTCTTATCTTCAATCTTCTTCTCAACAACTTTCTCTGCAGGAGACTCACCGTTTGACGCGGTACTTGCTGGGACTCGCCTCTTGTGCGTCCTCACATGAGTCTCCATCTTTATCTCCTCGCCCACCGGCTCCTCATCATCAGCCGTCTTCTGCTCTCGATCACCTCCTCTGCCACTACGGGTGGTCACTGCCTTCAACTGTACCTTTAGGTTAAGTTCTGTGCTGCCCTGAAACGCTCCGACCTGCTTATTAGGTAGCATCTACTTCATCATCTCATCCACCTTTCGAGACATCTCCATAAATAACGACCGTTGGTTCTTCAGTAGGGTGTCATGCTCAGCCAGTCTCTGCTGCATGTTATTGTCCCTGTCAGTAAGGTGAAAAAGCATGGTAGATTGCTTAGTTAGAAGCTCCTTAAGATCCGGATCCATACAGCTACTCTTCCCCGCACTCGGATTCCCTACTGCCTCAGGGTCACTAATCTGCTCCTGCCTCTGCTGAAAACCCTGAGCATTACCTCCCAACCTCCAACCATAGTTGGAGTTATTTCTCCATCCTGAGTTTCCATAGGCATTCGCTCCTCGATTCTGATTACCCAAGAATTTTACCTTCTCCTGGTGATCGACCGGACAATCAACTGTATCGTGCCCTCTGCGACAGACTTCGCATTTCTGAGCGATCTTCTTCAACTCTCGGATATCCTTCTGCATTGCCTCTAAGGCAGCCGCGATGCTAGTATCATTCGAGACCTGATAAATGCCTCGAGCGGAAGAGGTGGTGGTTTTAAAAATACCTCGGGCGGACGGCTCTTGCTGTTCGGCTAGGAAGAAACTCTCAAACAATGACTCACACTCATCTATATCCAACTTCTCTAACATGTTTCCTCCAGCTGACGTATTGAATCTCTTCTTCATATCAAAGGTCAGCCCGTTATAGAATTTCTCGACTACAGCCCATTCAAGTAGACCATGTTGGGGGCATCTACTAAGAAGATTATGGAACCTTTCCCAAGCCAAAGAGTATGGCTCGTCAGGCTCCATGCGGAAGGAACAAATCTGATCACGAAGTCACGAGGCTTTAATTGGCGGAAAATATTTCTTAAGGAATTCGGCTTGAAGATTCTCCCATGTAGTGATGGACCCAGGGGGGAAGGTTTTCCAGCCACGATGAAGCGCGACCCTCTAGAGAAAATGGAAAGATATGAAGGTAGATAGAAGCACGAGTGACGTTGGCAATATTAAAGTGTCGCAAATACGAGTGAATTTGTTCAGATGGCCAGGCGCGTCCTCGTTTTCAAGTCCGTGAAATGGGGCAGAATTAGTAATGGAATTCATAACGTTGGTCGGAATCTGCCAGTTATTAGCATCGGGCATCGTCGGACGTGTGATAGCAGACCGTCTCCCCATAACTCCCTCCTTCTCTCTCGAGTGAACCGTACGCCTAGGGGGGTTAGCGTCACCCATATCTAATTTAGAATCAGAAACGTGTACCTTGTTTTCGCGTAGAGCACGTGCAATCTCTCGAAACTCCCTACGACGCTCACGAAAATCTCTCTCGGGTTCGTCAGAAGCAGTAAACTCTTGTGGTCCTAGTGAACGAGTACGTCGCATACGCTGAAAAACAAGTAAAATAATGAGGACCCAAGCTTATCCCTAAAGCACACACGTTACAAGGCACAAATAGCAATCAAGGCAATTAAATAATAATTAAATAAAATAAAACTAATTAATTAACTAAAACTAAAAACAAATAAAAGCAAATAGAAACTAGTTCTCTATTACCAAGTGTCCACGGCAACGGCTCCAAAAACTTGATGTGCGCAAAGTGGTATATAAAATTTTAGCAAATAATGACCAAGCACAGCGAGTAATTAAAACCTAGAACACCCTAAACCAAACCACTAGAAACAGGCAAGTGAACCTATCGGGTGTAGAATAGCTAAGGGAAGACCGGGAATATCGAACCCTAGAGACACTATTTAATTAACGAGACTAGTTCTAAAAGCTAATTTAAATTAATAATTAAGAAAATATGTATTTTCGGATTTTTATTTATTTAATTTTAAAAGCTAATAATTTATTAAACTAATTACTTAATTAAAGTGAGCTAAAAAAAATTAAATTACCGAATAAGACTTTAGTAAATTCAAATGCGAGCAAGAGTTATCAAGGCAAGGAATCCGAATTGTGACGACTCAGGCTTTTATCGGTTACGGGAAAATGCTACGGGAACCGGGAATCTAAATGTATGAAGCTCTAGGAAAATTAATGGATCCTTATTCGCTCTCAAGGCGTCGCCTAAAAAGAAATCTTAGAGTTCATGTAAAAACACCGGCTTATTGATTCACCTGTCAGTTCACCAACTATGATTAATTACCCTAGAAAATATCTAACCTGTCAGTTTCACTATCTCAATGCACCTAAGTACACGGGGTGGTTTATGAACAGTTTAAAGGACACGGGTAAACAGTGAAATTAAGGCAAAAATACGCAAAACTCCTGTCAGATAATTTAACCTAAAACCCTAACAACGCAGACAAACCCGACTACTTATCACCTGCCGGATATCTAAGTAGGTAAAAATATAAACCTCTAATAATATGCCAAAAATCAGTTTCTATGGTAAATGAGCTCAATAAACCATAAACATGTTGGAAACACACAGTCAACAACCCTAACATGCAACCAATAATCAAAAGACATTCAATAAAGTAACATGTGAACATTCATTTAGACACAAATTAAAAATAAATATGCGAGAGACACATCCAATAAATATGATCAAAACTTTAATTAATCAAAATCCCAAAGACAAAACCCGAAAACCGACAAGTCCAAAGCAATCAACAAAACATCATCACAAGCCTAGATAATTAAAAGTGTTTTAGCCAATAACCATGTTCGAAACAAGAAAATAAATAGATGTAAAAGAGTTCATCACCAAAATTCTCCTTTTTGCTTGCTGCTGGGCGTCTCTCGTGTCTTACTTGTGGCTCACGCAAGATATAATAATGATAATAATGTTCTTGCGGTGATGCTATCTCTGGTGACCTCACACCCAACGAAAAACAACCAACAGTAATAATGCTTTTCTTTTTGTTCTCCCTCTCGTCCAAGACCAGACAAACAAACGAATATAATAATGCTGATAATGTTTCTTGTGGTGGGTTGTGGCCCCTGTGCACCTCTAGAAAAACTCACGTAGGATTTTTTTAATTTTAATATTGATGTTCACCTTTTGCCCTATATTATGATGACTCCAACCTTAAGCCCATGATCTAATTTTCGTTTATATGTTTTAAATCTTCTTTTGGGTTTATACAAAATTATACTAAATCTTCAAGTTAAGGGCCCCACATAAATGTAATGTGTTCTCCACGTTTCTTTTGTTGGTGTCCCAATCCAATCTTGCAAAAATAATTCAACAAAATAATAACATCAGTTCACATAATAAATTTGCAATGTAGACTTTTTGATTTTTAAATTAGTATACTACTTGTTCATAACTTAGATTTTCATGTAACAATTTTCGAGCACTACCACAACTGGTTTTCATTAAAATATATTGGTAGTAAACTATTACAATCTTATCAAATAATCAACTTAGTGCTCATTGCCTGTTAAAACTTTTAAACTCACGTATAAACCAATTAAGAATAATATTTAATAAAAACATGGCTCAAAAGTATTTAAAAGTGTAAGAAAAATTAATATAAAAATGTATATAATTTAGACCACATCAAAAAAACCTATACATATTCAACATCACCTATTTTTATTTTTATTATATTTTTTGTTGTTGTTGTTGAGTCAAGATTTGACACAAAATTGATCAAATGGAAGATTGGAATCTTCTCAACCTCCTCAGAATTCGCTAAGTATGGATCTGGGTACACCTCAGACCTCCGAGCATGCTTTTACTTAGCCAGGTACGATATTTTGTCTATCGTGCAGAGTTATCTTCACTAAGTCTCCTTTAGTGAATATCCGAGCAGGGTTTGCAAACTAGTGCATTACCGGGTATGGTTCACTAGTATATGCAAGTCCGGGCAAGGATCACTTTATCAAGCAGGATTGTTCTTTTTAGCCAAGTAAAGTTCACTTCCGAGTAAGCTTTAGGCTAACCAAGCTCATGAAGCCAAGAAATTGGAAGACCGGGCAAGGTATTTATTAATAAGTATGGTCCAGGTAGGCTTGATGATCTAATGATATATCTCAAGTTTCATCGGGCAAGGTTCAACTTAAGCAAGGAACAGTGCAACCGGGCACACTTTGCTAATAAGTTATTTTCTAACAAAGGGTTGAAGGGACCATTGAAGAACAAGGTTGCTCGTAAGGGTTTGCCGGGCAAAGTCCGGCAAAGTCAAGAAGATTGAAGTCTACCCGGTGAGTATTTTACTTGGTAAAATACTCTTCAAGTAAAGTCTACCCGGAAACTGATCCCGAGCACACTTCTATGTTACCAAGTTATGAAGGATGGCCGAGCATACTCGGAAAGACAAGATTGATGCAAAGCCTACCCGGAAGACTTGTTTTACACTTAGAATATTTCTGAATATGTAATTTGAATATGTATTATCGGATAGGGTTTCTAGAAGGAATAACAGCTGTCCACATGTGTCAGGCCTATAAATAGAATAATTTAGGGCACACCAGGAGAGGACACAACAAGGAAGACAGTCACATTTATTAAGAAAGAATATTATGTGTGACGGCTGAAACCTTCCTTATCAAGAAACCCTAAAACGATTATCCACTTTGTATGATTCATTTATATAAATGGAAATCTTTTGAGTAAATCTTGTTTGTGTTGATTACATTTGAATACTGTTTAAGCAACCATATGTTTTTATTGATTCCGCCTTTAACAAACGGTGAACTTTCTAAATATAGTAACCCGTCATTAACTCCCTTGTCAACACATCTATTTGTGTAAGTTATGACATGATTCGAGTAAGATCCAGCTAAAATCGGGGACCTGACAAGTGGTATCAGAGCTTGTTGCGGCTATTTTGGAAAGATTCTTGTTGTTGATTGAAGATTTGAAGAAAGATGACGTAAGCAGACCACTGTTTCATTGATTTGTGACGTCAGCAGCTCTGTTTTTCATTTTTCTTCCAGATCTACAATATACCGGTGTTTTCTCTTCCTTATTTCAATTAAAGCTTTAATGTTTATATCTAAATCTTGCTCTACTCATACCAGACACATCAGATCTGAACAACCTATTTTCAGATCTGATTATTTTTAAAACTTTGATTTTTACTAAGAAACTGATTTTTTAAGTCTTTGAAAATGTCTGGATATGAGGAACAAGAGGTGTCTACTAACAAGATACCAAGATTGTATGGACAGGAAAACTTTACCAAGTGGAAAGTGCTTTTTGAAGCAGCAGTGTGCTACAATGATGTTGATATGTGGAACTCCATCAAGAATGGTCCACAAGCTGCAGCTGAAGAAGGTGCAAATACAGCTGAAACTGCAGCTCTAAGAGAAAGAATGAGAAAGGTGGATGACAGATTCTTAGCTATGATTAAGCTAGGACTGTCTTGGGAGATTTTAACCAAGGTGGCACATCACACAACTGCCAAGCAAATGTATGATGCCATCCTTGAGATGTATGAAGGGAATACTGAGCTGAAGAACATAAAGAAGCAAAGATTGAAGCAACAGTTGGAAGGTTCAAGTATAAGGAAGGAGAAAGGTTGAAATCAATACTAGAACGCTTTATAGGTATTGTGAATGAGTTGAGGACAACTGATTATGTCATGACTGACTTTGATTTAAACACAAAGTTACTCAACTCAATGCCAAAAGAATGGTATAATGCTTGCAAGTTCATCCTTCAGAAGCATAATTTCAATGACTTGAAATTGGATGATGTGATATGCTTCCTTCAGGCTGCAGAACTGGAGATGATAGAGAATGAAATGATTAAAGAAGAAATACCATGCTTCAATGTTTCAAATGCATTGATTGCACCCATGGGAAATTTGACTACCAAGAATCAACAACAAATTCCCATTATTGAAGAACCAGTTGAGCACAATGTTGATACTCCAAAGTCTTTTATTGGTGGTAGCACAAGTAATCAAGGAAATCAGCAGAGATTCAATGTGCAACTGATTGATGACACTGATATGCCTCAATGGCAAGTGGGAATGTACCTCACTCTAGTGGTGGAAATGGTCAAAGCAATGAAACACAGGCATTGCTGTCTATGTTTACTTATTCATATAATGCATTTTTTGCAAAGAATCTAATTCACACAAGTGTGGTACAAGATGATTTAGAGCAAATTGATGCAGATGATTTGGAAGACATGGATTTGAAGTGGCAAGCTGCCATGTTAGCTTTGAGAAGTGAGAGGTTGTATAATAGAACTGGTAGATCTCTGGTTTCTGGTCCTAATGAGAGGATTGGACTTGACAAGTCAAAGGAAATCTGCTACAATTGCCAACAGCCAGGACATTTTGCAAGATAATGCAACTTGCCAAGGAATTATTAGATGAATCAATTCCAAAATCAACAACCAAGAGGTCAGCAGCAATACCAGCAGAATCAGCAAATAAACAACAACCAAAACTTCAACAACAACTTCAATCCCAACAACAATTACAATCCCAACTTCAACAACTTTCAGCCTCAAATGAATAATCTTAATCAAGGGGTGCATCAGAATCAAGGTATTCAGATGAACAATAATCAGAACCTTCAAGTAGTTCAAAATGTTCCAAACAAAACTGTTCCAGCCAACCAAAATCAACCAAGGAAATGTGGCAGTTACTACACAACATGAAGGTAACTTTGATTGGAGCAATCATGAAGAAGATATTGCAGATGATATCAAGAGAGCAAATGTGGGATTCATGGCTATAATTGAGAAAGAAACTGCATCTTCATCTCAGGTACAATCTGCTCCTACTGTTGATTTAAATGAACTTATCAATGAATTGAAAACAAAAGTAGGCAAGCTGGAAAGTGAGTGTTTTAGGAAACAAAGTATCATCAATACATATGAGGCAAGTGAACTGATAAGTGAGGAAAGAATGAAAAGTTTGGAGGAGGACTGTATAAACAGCTACAGAGCTCAGAAAAGGTTCCCAACTGAAATAGATGGGTTGAAGAAAATGGTTATAGAAGAAAAGGTATAGAACACAAAACTACAAGCTGATAATGAATTTTTGAAGAACTTGATCTCCACTGAAAACATCAGTGGAATTTTAAATCAAGTTAAGAAAGAAGACAAGTACAAAGCAGTACCACCACCATTCAACAACAACTCTATGCCAAAAGTTGATAAAGAGAAAATAAATGCATATCTACAACAATTCATAGAGGTTTTTCAAGACAAAGAAGAACTTGTAGATTTGTATAAGAATGTTGAGGTGAGTGAAGAAGGAGAGTTTGTTGTGAAGAAAGAATTGAAAGAAGAAAAGTCAATTGGAGTTCAAGTCTCAAAAGATGACCTTGATTCAATTGATTTGGATCAAGATGACTTGAGTGATTTGAGTGATCAAATTACTGAAGATGAAATCCAAGCTGCTGAAAGAGGAAGAAAATACAAGAAACCAGAGTCTGTTGATCAACTTCCAAAGTATCCACCAGTCCCACCAAGAATGAAGAAACAAAATGATAAGATGAAAAGAGAACAGGTACCTTTTGACATTTGTGAAAAGAAGAAGATAAGCTACAATGCAGTTAGGCCACCAAGCAAGGCTGTGTTGGAAAGGATAAAGCAAAACAAAAAGGAGAGAATAACTGAAGAAGTTGAATCAGAAAACTTTATCCCAGTTTATCCAGTCTTCTCTAGTCATGAAGTACTGGATGTTGGAGAAGTAGAAACTATGGAAGAATATGAAAAGAGACAGTCAAGGGTTAGAGAAAGCAGTGATGAAGAACCTATGATTATGGAAAAGGTTATCTTTGTCAAAAGCAAACTTGACAGACAGGATATCAAGATTGAGGAGTTTGTGCCTTTTTCAATTGATTTTGATGGTTTAAAGAATCAGAAGACTCTAGGAGTCAAGACACCTAAGCCAAGTGAAAGGTTCAAGAAACCAAAAGAACATGAAAAATTTAAAGGCAAGGTATGGTGCAAGAAGTGTGATGAATATGGTCATCACACAGACTCATGCAATGATAGATTGAAATTTCAACCATTTCATGTCCCAGATGGAACAAAGTATGGTCAAGACTTTGTCCTGTACAAACAGAAGTATGATGTATATCTGGGAAAAGGAAAGGTATGTGGAAATGAAACCATGAACAGAGAAGAAAAGAAATCTGAAAAGGAGACAAGGATTGAGAAGAAAGCTGAAGTAAAAACAAAGAAGCAAGTGACAGAATCAGCAAGGAGAAGTAAATCTCCTAAGAAGCATGAGAAATTGACCAAAAAGAACTATCATCCATTGACAATCAAACAAGATACTCAATCAGTCAAATCTGATGAATCTCAAGAATCATCAAGCAGTGAGAAGACAAGAAGAAAAGGTGCATATCCTAGAAAGAAACCAACAGAACTCACTGGTGATGAGAAGTTTTTGCTAAAACATGGAAATGAACCACATGGTTTCCTTTGGGAACCCAAGACTGAAACTAAAGTTGAGATAGTTGCTGATGTGAGAGACTACTCTGAAAAGAAAGATTATGTGATCAAAGAGTATAACACTGTCTCAGCTGAATTACAGACCTCAACATCACTTGTTAAAACCCCAAGAGAGTGTGGTTATGAAACTGATAATTCAGACAACTTAGAAGTCACTCATGAAGATCCAGAACCAACAACACTCACTTCCCAAGCTGTCAAAGAAACTGAAATTGATTAGTTGCAAGCTGTAGAAGCTAGCACTTCATCACTCAACTAATCAAACTCTTTCTTTTGTGCAGGAACAGTCCACTCCTCTAAATGAAATATGGTATATGGATAGTGGTTGTTCTAGGCACATGACTTGTGACAAAAGATCACTTGTTAATTATGAAGAAAAGTATGAAGGACCTGTAGCATTTGGGAGTGATGAAAATGGTGGAAAGATTGTGGGGAAAGGAATCTTAAAAATGGAATGGTTTCTTTTGATAACGTGTTTCATGTTGAAGGTCTTCAGTATAATCTACTGAGTATATCACAAATGTGTGATAAGAGATACAAAGTCAGTTTTGATGATTCCCACTGTTTCATCTTAAAACCTGAGTTTGTCATTCCACCTGAAATGATTATGATGATGGCACCAAGAAATGACAACTTGTATGAACTGAATATGAAAGAAGCTGTTTCAAGAGGGGGTGCATGTTTTGTTTCCAAAGCCACTGAAAATGGGTCCAAATTGTGGCATAGGAAACCGTTTCATGTGAACTTAAAGAACATGAATAGACTTGTCAAAGGTGAGCATGTCATAGGCTTACCTACAAGAGAGTTCAAAGTGGAAGATCATTGTAATTCATGTCAAAAGGGAAAACAGCACAAATCTACTCATAAGCCTAAGCTCATCAATTCAATGGATCAAATACTTGAATTACTTCACATGGATCTTTTTGGTCCTATGAGTGTGCCAAGTATAGGAAAGAAAAGATACTGTCTTGTGATCATTGATGACTATTCAAGATACACTTGGGTTTATTTCCTAAGTACCAAAGATAAGACTGCAGAGTTGATTAAGGGTTGTGTTACAATGATTGAGAACAAGTTGAATAAGAAGGTTAAAATGATGAGAAGTGACAATGGTACTGAGTTCAAGAATGGAGTTATGCAAGAATTTTGTACAGAAAAGGGAATACTTCAACAATTCTAAGCTCCTAGAACTCCTGAACAAAATAGTGTTGCAGAAAAAAGAAATAGAACTTTAATTGTGTCACACCCGGCCCTGAGTGGCGGAAACAGCCGGGCGCGCGCGAGTGGGGATTGATAATTAAGCACGGGCCATTGCAAACATTTATAGTAAGATTTTCATTGCACATGAAATGTTAATACAAATACATTACATTGTTTAAAAATTACATAAAAACATCAAAGTATAAATCTGTTGAAGATTTCCACGCCCTATCCCCTTGCGCGGCGGGAACAACCACGCGCATCGAAGGGATAGAACTAAAATCTTCCAAAAAGCTAGTTTTAGATGTTCAGCGTGAGGTGCTCTAAGTGTGACTCCATGCGCTACCTAGTTATCTCCTGAAAGACACGTAAAAACATTTGAATCAGTATAAACTGAGTGAGTTCACAAGTTTTAGTAACTTGATAAATCGTATTGCATCATAATCTTGATACAAATCATTCTGAAACATAATTCTGATAGCATCATTAAAACACATGCCTGGTAAAACATAGTTCTATCAACATATTCTGATAAAATCGTTCCGCGGGTTACGCGCGAACATTTCTGGGAACTGTGCTCGTCTATGCAAAGTGGCGCTGCCACTACGAGCTAAAATAAGTAATATCGTCCCGCGGGTTACGCGCGAACGTTTCAGGAAAATGTGCTCGTCCATGCAAAGTGGCGCTGCCACTACGAGCTAATCAATAATTCCGTCCCGCGGGTTACGCGCGGACGTTGTGCCGGAAAACAAGGCGCTCGTCCATGCAAAGAGGCGCGACCCCTACGAGCGGGCTCAAACCCATAGTACTGCCCCATGACCATACTAGGCACTCGTCCATGCAAAGAGGTGCGACCCCTACGAGTGGGTGGATCAAACCAGCAGTCCCTACCCTTAGAGTTCCAATGGTAAAGTGATCACTTACTCGAGTTCTAGCGCACATACATCGAAAACCTTAGATAACCGTTCGCATTTCTCATCATGAAATATAATTTAAACACATAATCGCTTGCATAGCTTGTAAGTATACCATGATAAAACATTATTTATGTACGTGTCCCTCGCCCCGAAAACAGTTTAAAAACAGTGAAAACAGCGAGAATAGGGGCTGTGAGACTCACCTGTGGTTCTTGTTAAGGGATTAATCGAGATTCGGGTTTTCTTGGTGTTGGCCTCGGAATCAAAGGTCTAGAATACGATTAAATAACAAGAAGTATATATATTAAGATCAAGAAATGGGAGAATATAAGGGTTGGAAAGTAGATCTCAAGGTTATATTCTCGACTTACCTAGTAACAGGATCGGAAATGAAAACAACGGATGCTTGGGAGAGGATTAGTGCAAGTTTGCAGTTCTTTGAAGTGTGTTTTGGGTGATAATTTAGGTTACATATTTATAGGCAAACTCAAGGGAACACAATCCCTTGCTTTAGGGGATTGTAATCTTTTCATATCTAGGGGTAATGATGATAAAGTATGGAAATTATTATTATTTATTTAAAAGTGGAGTAGTGGATAAAAGATTTTGATTTTGATTTGGTCAGGACATGCAGGTCTGTGGTTGGTGGGAGTAGGGTGGCTGACAGTTGACTTTTCATGTTACAGTGTGCTTTTTCAGGTACTTTGTCAGTGTACAGTAAAAAGTGGAAAATCTCTGAAACACGCTACCGTTTCTTTTTGGGCGGGAGTAATCTCCTTATAACTGGAGAATAGACTAAGTGTTCTGCGCGTATTACTTTGTGCGCATAGCTTTCTGCGTGAAGGACATTTCTTTGCTGCGGGTAGGTGCGTGACCTTCTCGCAGTCAGGGACATTGAGTTTCATTTGTAGATTCTCCAGGTGGTCTTGGTATTTCAACATAGTGATCAGTTATGTTGAAGTCAATTCCATCTTGGAGCTTCAGACAAACTAGCTCTCAATGTTCCCGCCATGCGGGGAGGTTAGTTCCCTTCCGCACGCGCATAAACGATTTAGGGTGCACCCGCCTTAGCATCATGCGTGACGGTCAACCCATTAGACAACATAACGTTAAGGTACATGAAAACATAAAGCCAAAACATTCGCGCATGGCGCATATAACATATGCTCACGCTGGTTCTTAACATGGCGCGCTCGCGCAGGGCGCACATAACAAATGCACGCGCTGACTAACATGGCGCGCTCGATATTTACAATCACCTAATTATTAGGTTGATTACTTAGTTTATAGGATTGGGAAATTTACCGGGTGTCACAAATTGAGGCTGCAAGAACCATGTTAGCAGATGCTAATCTGCCTGTTACCTTTTGGGCTGAAGCAATAAACACTGCTTGCTATGTTCAGAGTAGGGTGCTTGTAAACAAAAGGCATAACAAGACTCCATTTGAAATATTCCACAACAGAAATCCTTATATCAAGTTTTTCAATCCCTTTGGATGTAAATGTTTTCTTTTGAACACTAAAGATTATTTGAACAAGTTTCAAACAAAGTCTCTAGATTGTTTCTTTGTTGGATATTCTACACACTCAAAAGCTTACAGAGTATATGTGAAAGACCATTTGAGTGTCATAGAATCATTTGACATCATTTTTAATGAGAATCAATTCAATACAGTTGATGGTGCAGCATGGCTGTTTGATCATGAAAAGTTAATAAGGTCTTTCAAGATTTATCCTGAAGACTTTGATGATTCATTCTACAAGACCAGTGTAATTGAAGAGAAAAAGAAGAAACCACTGGACTTAGAAGAATTATGGAAAAAGGTTGCTAGAAAAGAAAAGGAATATACCTTTGTGAAGAATTCCTCAAATGATATTGTTGAACAAGTTCAAGAAGATAATCAAGATGTTCAGAATGATCAAGTTCAGAGTGAGGAAGACTCAAGCAACCAAGAAAGTGAAGAAGAAGCTGCATCTACTGCAAGATTTCAGCATTTATTTGAAAGCTTAAATATTGGAAACAATGGTGCATCTACTTCAGGACAACATAATGATGAAGCACCAGAATTTCATGATGCAGAGACTGATTTGATCATTGAAGAACAGGAACTCAATGAGTCAAATCTTGATACAACTGTGTCTACAGATATGATTGTTCAAACTCCTTATGTGGAAAAGAATCATCCTTCTGAAAACATCATTGGAGATTTGCATGAAAGAGTTACAAGAAGTCACTCAGAATTTGCAAACATCTGTCTTTACTCCTGTTTTCTATCCCAAATAGAACCTAAGAATATTGCTCAAGCACTGAAAGACAATAGTTGGGTGAAAGCCATGCAGGAAGAATTGGCACAGTTTAGAGATCTACATGTGTGGGATCTTGTTGATAAGCCATTTGACAGATATGCAATAGGAACCAAATGGGTTTTTAGGAACAAAAGGGATGAGAGGGGTTTGGTGATTAAGAACAAAGCTAGACTTGTGGCTCTGGGATGTCTTCAAGAGGAAGGAATAGACTTTGAGGAAGTCTTTGCTCCTGTAGCAAGACTTGAAGCTATCAGGATCTTTCTTGCATATGCTGCCTCAAAGAACATTAAGGTGTTCCATCTTGATGTTAAGTCTGCATTCCTAAATGGAAAGATAGATGAAGAGGTGTATGTAGCTCAACCTCCAGGTTTTGAGGATCCTTTGTATCAAAATAGGGTGTATAAGCTAAACAAAGCCCTTTATGGATTGCATCAGGCTCCTAGAGCATGGTATGATGAGCTGTCAAATCATCTTATTGAAAATGGTTTCAAAAGAGGAGCCATTGACAAGACACTCTTCTACAAAGGAAAGGGAACAGACTTGCTTCTGTTGCAAGTGTATGTTGATGATATCATCTTTGGTTCCACAAATGAACAAATGTGTATGGAGTTTGAAGGGGTAATGAAGTCCAAATACAACATGAGTTCAATGGGAGAAATGAACTTCTTTCTTGGATTACAAGTTCAATAAAAGGCTGAAGGGATCTTCATTCATCAAAATAAGTATGTGCAGGACATCTTGAAAAAGTTCAACTGTCATGAGTACAAAACTGCCTCAACTCCAATGGATACCAAGGAAAAGATGATTGCAGATGAAAAGGGGGAGCCTGTAGATGAACATGAATACAGAGCAAAAATTGGATCTCTGATGTATCTGACTGCTACAAGACCAGATATCATGTTTGTTGTATGTGTGTGTGCAAGATTCAAGTCAAGTCCAAGAGTCTCCCACATGAATGTAGTTAAAAGAATATTCACATATTTGAAGGGAAGACCAGATTTGGGAATTTGGTATCCAAAGAATCAATCATTTGATCTGATTGCCTACACAGACAGTGATTATGATGGCTGCAATATGAGCAGAAAGTCAACATCAGGAGGATGTCAATTCTTGGGAGAAAGGCTAGTGTCATGGCAATGCAAGAAGCAAACAACAGTCTCAATCTCAACTGCAGATGCTGAATATGTTGCTGCATCTGCCTACTGTGCACAAGTTCTATGAATTCAGAACCAGATGCTGGACTATGGTTTGAATTTTCTGAACACCCCTATTCTTATTGATAATATTGCTGCATATTTTACCATTAAGAATCCAGTTCAACATTCTAAGACTAAGCACATTGAAATCAGACATCATTTCATCAGAGATTGTAGTGAAAAATGTTTGATTGAAATGAAAAGAGTTGATACAAGTGACAATTTGGCTGACCTATTCACCAAACCACTTGATAGAACCAGGTTCAACTTTCTTTTGAAAGCCCTGGGAATGATCAACTCTGATGAGATCTGATTAAGGATGTGTGCTTGGTTGTATACCTCTATGTGCTAATTGATTACTTTGTTTAGAGGTTTCACAAATTGAATGTTATGTGAATATGCTTGAGTGTGATAATGAGTATGCTACTGAATATGTTGACTGTTATGTGCTTTGACTGATTATGTGTGCAAAGAATGACATGATTGATTTGATTAATATGTTTGCATGTTTATCAGTTAAATGTGTGTTTGTGATGTTAAGATGAGTAGTCCTGTTATGAATTAACTGTTAAAATACTTATCTGACATCACTGCTTAATTGGTTGAATATGTGCTTTATCTGATCTTCTGATGTTATTAAGATAGGATAGACATTGAATGTTAGTACTGTCTGCTTGTCTTGATGATGTTATGTTATGATTCAGATTTGATTAAGTGTTGCAACTGTTTATGTCAAAATGTGTTTTATGTCAAAATTGAGTGATAAAATGAATTTTCTAATGAATTTTGCTTAAATACTCTATTTTGAATCAAAACATGAGCATGTTGTTAATGGTGTAGAGACATGATAAGATTATTCAGTTCAAGCTTTAAAGAAGCTTAAAAGAAGGATTTTTCAATGAAGTCTCAGGTAATTATCTTTGCTGAAAATTATGTCATTTGCCCAGTTGGAAGGACATACACTTGTGTATGTTTGGTCCTGCAATATGAAAAGATTAAAAGGAGCCATTAACCAGAAAACTGAAAGCATTTGGGGCAATTGTAACTTGTTTCTTATTCCTTCACTTAAAATTATGTCAATAGATCTGACTTTGAAAGGAAATATATTCACATGTATGTTTGGTCCTGTTGACCACTTGTGGTCAAACAAAACAGCCATTTACCTGACAATTAAGAGAAATTGGGTTGACTGAATATTAAAATGAATATTAATGGGAAATGATAGTACATTGACTACTTAGCCAATCATATGGATTTATTAGGCTAAAAGGGCTCTTAATACAGTCATTGACATGTATGGTTGCTTTCTCATGATATGTAAAATCTAAGGTGATATAAACTTAAAGAAAATGCTAAAATTTATGTGGAGTTACATTGTTGTCTATGCATGTTCCTAGATAAATCTTTTCAAATGATAGGCAGAAAAGTGATTATCCTGTCATACACAAGCCTGTTGGTCTTTGGTTACCCTAAATGAATCATCTTTTAAAGGAATGACAAAGAACTTATGTGAACTACTTTAATTTCAAATGTTTATTCAACATGTTCACAAATTTTATTGAGAAAATACAAACATGAGGGTTAATACAGAACTACAAGGGTGGAGGTAATCATATAAGTCCTTTAAACATCCTGAATGAAAGGCCTGTAAGACCGACTTGCGTGGCATGTAAGTCCAACGTTCAACCTCACATATGTTTGTAGATTTGAAAAGAAATATCTTATAAATTTTCAAAAAAATATGTTCTGTCATTAAAGTTTTTAACCAAAACCAGGGGGTCAAAGTCAAATTGGGGTGATCTTGAGAAAGCCAAATAAGCATTGAGGATAGATAAGGAGCATCAGAAAACAATATGTGTTATCCATTGAAGTTTCTGCAAAATTAATTGAAAATAATCATATCACCAAAGAAATGAAAATCATGTTAAGTCTAGACCTGCTGATGACCTGTCTTTGTAGTCATAATAATGCTGAGAATGAAGTATTGAGAAAGCTACTTAGTCAATATGATCCCATTTCTGAGATCTTTTCAGTTTACAAAAGGAAATTTTTTTGAAATGAAACATAACTGAAATTTGATCTCTAAATGCACCATTTGCTCTTAAACTATGATCTTTAAAGATAAAATTGTTCTGACAAATTTGACAACTGGTTTAAGTCAAAAAGTGTTGCATTTTGCCTAAAATAGGTTGAATATGTTAATTCGGGTAAGGTTTGATGTTATTAGACTTTACCAAGCACAAACTGTTTGATTATGTATTTTCAAGTAAGGTGTGATGTTCTCAAAACCTTTCCGAGTACAAAACAATTGAATATGTTTGCATATGCATTTTCGGGTAAGGTTTGATGATTCATAGCCTTTCCGAGCAATCTTTGTCATTTTTGACTAAGTTTATGATTTTCGAGCATGCTGTGAAGTGTTTACACTTTTCGGGTAAGGTACACCATTGTACAAATTTCCCGAGCAAGCTTGAAGTCTTGAGATGATTATGTGTTCTAGCTAGCCTATTAACAAGAGAAAATTGTTTCGGGCAAGCTTTGCATTTTGTTTATGCTAATTGTTATTCCAAGCAAACTTTGTGAACTCCTTGAGTACACCAGGTAAGCTTTGTATATGTGAATATGTTTTCTTTGAAATTACAAGTGTTTTCGGGTAAACCTTGTTTTCCGAACACACTTTATATTTCGGGTACACTTTGGTTCCCCTAATATACTTGGTAATTTTCAAAATTTGATTTTCCGAGTACACTATCTGCTAGAAGTCCTTTTCGAGCACACTTTGTACTCTAGGAAGATTATTCGGGTATACTTTGCGTAAGAAGGTTGTTCGGGCACACTAACATTATGATGGTTGCTCGGGCACACTATGTTTTCTAGTATGCTTGATTGAATATACTTTTATTGTAATTGATTGCAGATGATTCTTATTTTTGTTAGGATTTTTGCTAGATTAAGATTTTAATTTAAATTTGAGAAATTTATATGGGCATCTTAATTGATTCCTAGTAAGAATGATTATTTGATATATTATACTTGATTATTTGCCTTGTGATTAATTTCTCAAGAAATCTAGTATTTCAGGTAAGCTTTCTTCATGGTGTCTTGATTTTAAATTACTTAGCTTGACCAAGCAATGTTTGTAAGTGAAAGGGATCGGGAAAACCTTGTAAATTTAAATGAAAATATTTCCAAGCAAAGTTTGATGTTTATATTCGGGTAAGCTTTGTTTAAGTGGAAGTATACCGAGTAGACTTTGGATATATAAAACTTTCCGAGTAAGGTTTTATTAACTTAAAAGATAAATATTGTTTTTAATATATCAAGTGGATAATGTTACTGTTTGACAGCTAATAATTCACAAAATGACAAAAAGCATTTAAAACCCACTTTCAAAAGGTATATAAGAGGGAGTTAGGCAAAATTTTTAACATTATATTTCCCTCTCTCTCTCTTTCCACTGCAACTGCTTATTCGCAAAGAAACCAAACCGACCTATCGCATTCATTATTAATCCAAACCCTAACTTGAATCAGCCCTCTAATTCCGACTAGGTAAGCATTAATAATGTGTTTTCCAACTATGATTAGACTATAATGGGCTTTGATTATGTATTTGATTACTAATATTTTGTTTATGTGTTTAGGTTATAAACTTGTCGAAGAACAGGTTCTTGAAGATTTTTTCTCTCTTCTTCATTTTTATAATTTGTAGTTGGGTAAAGTTATAAACTTTTATGCTAATTTCACTTTGAATATGTTTGATTGTGATGTTCAGATATGGCAGAATAGGATCAACCCAAGTATGCTTTTGAAAAGAATCATAACATGTGTGCTCTTCTGCAAGTCACACCTGACAACGAGCCGGTGGCACCAATGATTAACTGGATGGCTCGATCAAACGTCAGTTTTTCTTTTACTGAATGCCCTGTCATCTACAGAAATCATTCACTGGATTTCTGGAGATCTGCTAAATTGGTTGAAGATGTCAATGGAAAAAGAATAGAGGCAACTGTGGCAAGACAAGAAATACATATAACTGAGAAGATGATAAGAAGATGCCTACAGTTGAATGATGATAACCATTATCATATAAACCTCAATACAGCACACCTGATGAGAATATTTGAAGAAACAATGGGTTATCAGGGAACTGTACATGATGGACAGTTTCAAAAGGGGATGTTTCCAATGATGTATAGATTCCTCATTCATCATGTGATACAGGGGTTTGCTCCAAGAAAGGGGTCATGGACTTTGATGAGTCATGACATAGCAAATGCCACTGTTGGGATTATGTATAAGCTACCCTTCAACTTTTCAAAGATGATATTTGATGGACTGGTAGCAAACTTGAAGAAGGCAGAGAATGACAGATTCTTGCAATACCCAAGGTTCCTGCAGATAATCTTTAACAGAGAATTAAGAGATTTACCCACTATGGGAATTACACACCTACTGCAGAATCCTGATACATACAACAGAATTAAGAATCCTGGAGTTGCAAATAGATTCAATTCTGAAGTTCCATTTGAGATCTTGCCTTGGTTGTTGAACCATGACTTGAATGTGATGCCAGAGCCTGAGTTAAGCTCAGAGGAGGAAGGAGGATATGATGTAGAGAGTGATGATGATGGCTCTGATGATGAAGATGATAATGTTGATGGAGATGAAGGAGGACCTGGAGTAACTATGAATAATGATGCACATGATCAGGGGGAGCAACTTGAAGAACAAGAGCAACCTATTCCAACACCACCATAATCACCATTACACATTGACCAACACATTGTACCATCACCACCACAAACTCCACCACATCAAACTACTCAATCCCCACCACAAACTCCACCACATCAAACTACTCAATCCCCACCACAAACCCTAACCATAAGCCAACTTGAAACCATAAGCCAACCTGAAACATCAATACATGTATCACCAACACCACAAACACCACCAACATCCAGCCCTATACACTCAGATCCATTCATCCCAAGCCCACATCATACACAATAACCACAACAATCCATTTTCCAAACTCACACCACAACCCATGAACAAACTGAGTATGAACCATTTTCTACATCCCCACCTACAACACCACCCACTGACATTAACCTGTTGACCCTGTTAAAAGAGAATGCTGAGTTGAAGAGAAGGAATGAGGAGGTCACTATGGAGAATGTCATGTTATTAGATAAATAGGTAAGGGAAAAAGTGAGATGTCAAACCCTGGAGCAGGAGGTTGAGAAGACCTCAGCTGCCCCAAAACAGGGGGAGAATGAAATAATGCCAACTGACTCGTGTGTGAATGTTGAGACTGTAACTGGAACATGTGTAGAGACTGTAGACAGTTTGAAACTGATCTTAAATGCTTATGATGATTGTGAGGAGGATAGTGAGGAGAGAAGATGTAACATCCTAAAATTTATAATGTTGAATAAAGAAAGTTACGTTTAGTGATTTCGCGTTATTAATTAATTAATATCGAGTAAAGAACGGATCATGGACTTAGATTAATTGAGATGGGTTAAATAAGAATGGGCCTTAGGTCCATGGGCTTTAAGGGATATAAATATCCCCTAAACCAACCTAAAACCCTAAACCCTCATTTCATTTCCATCATAATCTCTACATACTCCAAACACACACACACACCATAAACGAGCAAGATCCGAGAGAGAGTAAACGTTAGTTGGTATTAGATCTTATTACACGAGATCTAGAGTGCATAAACAAGCTAACCAAGATCGAACGAGCGCTAAAGGTATGTTCTTGACCTTTAAAGTTTACGTAGTATTGAACGTTTTTACTTAAAGGTCCAAGCTTTATAGTATATACGGGATATATATACGACCGAAAATGGTTAGGGAACGTAGTGGATGATGTCGAACCATAACAAGGGTATTAAAATCGCCAAAATGCTTGATAAAAACCAAACCCGTAGCTGAACTGGGCAACTTCGCCTGCAAAACCATAACTTCGCCTGCAAAGCCATAACTTCGCCTGCAAAGCCATAACTTCGCCTGCAAAGCTTAACTTCGCCTGCAAGCTTAACTTCGCTTGCAAGCAAGTTCGCCTAACTAATTAACTTCGCCTGAGTTAAGTTCGCTTAAGGTTTAACTTCGCCTAAAGCTAAGTTCGCTTAAGGTTTAACTTCGCCTAAAGCTAAGTTCACTTAAGGTTTAACTTCACCTAAAGCTAAGTTCGCTTAAGGTTTAACTTCGCCTAAATGTGTTAAGACAGTTAATGGAAATAACATTTTTCCAAGCTGACATGGCAGCTCGACCCCAGCCAGGGGCTCTGCCCCTTGGACCCTGTTAGGGGCTACCGCCCCTAGACCCCGCTGCCAGGGGCGCTGCCCCCGGACCCCCATTCGTTGTGGGTCATATAAAGATAGAAATACAACATGAGTAGTAGTAGTTAATTGATATGTGTAAATATTATACAGTTAGCCGTGCACAGCTCAAGAAGGGAATAACTATTAACGGAGAGCGTAACAGGATTCAGGTGAGTTTCTAGCCCCACTTCTGTGTTATGTTTTCGGGGTTGTGTGCATACTCGATATGTTTGTTAATACACTTATCCTAAGTGATAAGTGTATGCCTTATATGAATGATGTGAAATGTATGAATGATTTCCTGATGGTGCGTGAACGATCTTCGGATATTGCACGTACTGCCAGGTTGTAACGCTATGTATAAGGTAAGTATGATATGTACGCTTATGTGTATGAATGTGATAAAGTTAATAAAAGAAGGAAAGGATGGTTGTATGGTTGTATGGTTACGAAGAGGGTACCGGGCCCTAATAATACTCGAGGTATGATGTATGGTTGTATGGTAACGAAGAGGGAATCGAACCCTACTAATATTCGAGAACTAGGGAACCGAACCCTACTAATATTCGAGGAAAGAGGGTACCGAGCGCTAATAATACTCGAGGAAGGAGGGTACCGAGCCCTAATAATACTCGAGGAATGTAGGGCGTAATGCTCTTTATAACGTAAGATATGAAAGCAAGTTAAAACAAAAGAAAGTATGAAAGTATGAAAGTATGAAAGTATGATTGAAAGAATATAAGTTTATATGTATTGTATAATGTATGATTAACTAGAACTCACTCAGCGTAGCTGACTTTTAGTATGCACGCAGGTGAGTAGGATGAGGCAGCTCGCTTGAGGAGACACGTGGCACTGAATAAGAGGCTGGCATCGGAAGACTCAAGACGTTTAAGTTTAACGCTTTGTTTACTTTGAAAGACAAGATGTTGTTTTAAGACAAGATGTGTTTTGTTATGAAATGTTTTATGAAAGCTTTTATATTCCGCGAATGTTTTAATTAACTCTGATATTTAGAACTGCGTTTATGAGTAAATCCAACACGAAAGTAGGGCTACCGGTAACGGGGCCTTACAGAAGAATTGAAGATGATGAGTATGAAGGTGACAAATCAGATGTGGAAGAACAAGATTATGACTTTAATGATGAAATAATGCTTGTTGAATAGAGTGAAGAGATTGATGAAGGGACAGGGGATGAGATTGAAAAGACAGATGTTGAGAAGAATGTAGCTCCTACTGACTTAGATACTGATGTTTTCAATGCTACTGATATAGCTACTGATGTCTTAACTGACATAGCTACTGATGTCTTGATTGATGTACAGACATAAGTAGAGACTGAAGTAATGATTGATGAAAATGCTACTACTGAGGAACTTATACACACTGAACCAGAAACTGATCAACAAGCAAGTTCCAAGAGAGTAGAGCATGATCCAGAACTGGAAGCACTTGAGAAAGAAATAGATGACTTTGTACAGTCTGAAGATGAAGAGGATGAGAGAAGAAGAATTGAGAAAGGTAAAGCAAAAGTCTGTGAAGAAGAGCCTATTAAGGCATATCCAGATAAAGATGTGTTGTTTACAGATGATGAAATTGCTACTGCTGCTGCCTTAAGAGAACAAGAGAATATTTTATGGGAGACAAGGGATAGGGAGATATTGGCTCAAACACTGACTCCAGAAGAAATGGCGAGCAAGAAAATTTGATCAATCAAGCCAATCTTGCTAAAGAAATTTTTTAAGAGGTGGCTGATTAAGAAGCAATTGAAACACTGATTATGATGAACAGAACTAAGGAAGCTGACAATTCCTTGGCTATGGTGGTTAGTATGTTTCAACCACAGAGTCAACCAGAAAAGGAATCTGAAAAGGCTTGTGAATCTGAAGAAATGCCACAAAAGGAACCTGAAAGGCCAACTAGTGAATCTGTTGAAGAAATGTTGGCTAATATCACCAAAATCAGGATGGAAAGAGCCAAAAGGTTTGAACAAGTGTATACAAGAAAGAGGAAGTTTGATGAACTATTAAGAACTGATGAGAGGAGAACAAAGAGAGGAAAATGGGATGAAAAGAACAAATGCTATGTTGAGACTCCTGATGATGAGGGCGATAATGATAATAGTCCAATCAGAGCAATTCCACTGCAGACATTGCAACCTGGTCAACAGATTCCAAGTGTTCCTGATATACCTGCTCAAACTGAATCAAACCCAGAGCATCCACCCTCTGATGAACCCAAGATTGATGCAATGAATAATCTAACTGAAGAGGAGGATGAGTCTAAGGAGTCTGATGAGGATGACAATCCTGATGATGATCAAAGAGAAGGTGTTAAAGCTGCCAATGTTGAATCTCCACAAGTAGAAATGACTAGTGAGTAGAGAGCTGACATTGAGTTGAGTATGAGAGAAGCTAAGAGAAATCATCCATTGGTTGTAAAGTTGAGGAGGTATGGAATAAGTTTTGAAACTTTGGATGATCTTGATAATGATCAGTTGCAAAAGAGACTTGACAAAGAGAGAGATGGTTTCAAGAAAAGGATGGAACAAAAGAATAGAGACTGCCAGAAATACAGAGAATATCTCAGAAGGCATAATTATTCAGAGAAAGATCTGTCTCACTTCACAGTTGACCAACTCCAAGACCTTTACAACAGTGAAAGAGAAAAGGTTATTGAAAAATGTATGAAAGAGAATGAGAAGACTGAGAAATTGGAAACTTTGAAGAAGAAATTTGGAGGTATGTGCGGTTACTTGCTTGAGAAAGGGTTAAAGCCTGAGATGGTTGAGAACCTATCTAGAGAATCAGTATTGGATCAGTACAACAAACAGAAAAGAAAAGAAAAATTGAAGAGGGTCCAAACTGAGAGCTCTACCAAACATGCTGAAACATCTGTTGAACCTCAAATAAAGAAAAGAAAGATAATTACTCTGAGGGAGAAACAGAAGATACAGGGTGAAAAGGAAGTGTCTAAGGAAGTTCCTGTTAATGAAACCCCTACTACACAAGAAGTGGATTCTGAATCTGAAGATGAACCTTGTATACCTTGGGAAAATGAAGAGATGATCAACATTCTATGGAATATAATGATTACTCAAAGAGGAATGGATGAAGCCTCTTTCAAGGGTTTGGAAAAGGAGGATTTGAAATATCTCTTCCAAATCTAATAGATGGATTATACAGCATATCACGAGAGGATTTATAAACCAACTAAAAGTGAGTGCCACAATAAATATTGCCGCTGCCGCCGCATCGCGCGGGTTTCTACTTGTATATATATATATATATATATATATATATATATATATATATATATATATATATATAATATAAATGAACACATAAAAATCCTACGTGTCGTGATGTGGTCACTCCCTTTTTTTTGAGTCACCAGATTTGCTTGATTTTTAAATTGAGGCTTCTCATGCATTTGACCCGAATTCACGGGTATGGGTCTCATCAAACCCAGATATTTCTCAAACAGGTTATAACATATCATTAAATTAAAAACTAATCTCACCAAATATTTGATATAAAAATCCTATAAAGTAGGGATATACTAAAAATTAATATATGATTTATTTAAAAAAAAAAGATATATATTATTTATAATTAAAAAATCAATTTTATAGTAAAAAATAAACGGTTTTAAGTCTCATCAAACCCATATAGCTTTTAAACCGGGTTATAACATCTCATTTATTTGTGAAACAATGTATCATCAAACCATAAGTATATTATTAACTTTCATACAATAAAAAAATAAAAATTCAAAAAAATAAATAAATATTAGAAACAAATAATATAAAACAACCCCCGTAATACGGGGGATAAAAACTAGTATATATATATATATAATACATTATGCAGAAGAAAAGTTCATTTTCAAATAAAAGTTGTGTGATGTATGCATATGGAGATTGCATATTATCCCAATTTACTACGGTCTTGTGACAGCCCATGATATGTTTTATCTAGGAATCAATTTAACTGATTATCTAGCTATCTATATAATTGTCTACTATAAAATCCTACGTGTCGCTCTCACGTCGCTCCCCACCCCCTCTAAAGCTACCATATTGCTAGATTTCTGAATAGAGATCTCTCACGCCTTGTTCTTAAGTGTTTTAACCAAGGAAAGAAAAAGAAAGGAGAGAGAATGATAAGAAAGGGAGGGGAAGGAAATAATTTTTTTTAAGTAGGTGTGTTCTTGAGTTGGAAGGAAATTAGATGAAAGGAAAGGATAACTAATTGGATGGAAAGAAAAGGAAAATAACACTTTTACAATTTTGACCTAATGAAGTAATGAAGAAGATGAAAAGATTAGTGGGTAGTATTGTAATTTGGTTTTTTATCCTTTGTAATCAACCCATTTTTTAGAGGATAATTTACTGGGAAAAAACATCAATTTAATCCCTCCTAACTCCTCCTACTCCTTCCCTTTCCATCCAAAATCCTTAGTTTTCATTTCCTTTTCCTCTTTAAAAAAAAACTCAAGAACAACAACAGGGCGTCATTGATTTAACCTGCTTTAACCCATTTGACCTTTACACGGTCATAACATCTCAAACATAGGTATCATACCTACAGAGACAAACCATCGTCCTTACTTCAATCTTTAAACCCTTACCAATCTAATACAACGTTGACTACCATCACTCTAACCCTAAATCAATGATCGCAACTCTATACCCCTACCCCGTTTTAATTCATTCAATCCAGTGTAAACCAAGGCTTCCATACTTTGATTCAAGGTTAGTACTATCCTATTGATTCGTTTTTGGCTGCCATTCGATGATTAAATATTGGTTTCTAACCCTTCTAATCTCTTTAATTGTTTAATTAGGATTAATTGTTTGTTACTGTGAAGTGCTTTTCTATGTTTTTTCTTTAATTCAACATTAATTTTATAGGGTTGCAGTTAGACCTGCAATGCTATATGGAACAGATTGTTGGGCTATTAAGAAGGCACAAGTGCGGAAGATGGAGGTAGCAGAAATGAGAATGCTGCGTTGGATGTGTGGACATACAAGGCTAGACCGAATAAGAAACGTTGTGTTTCGAGAGAGATTAGGGGTAACAAAACATAGCAGACAAGATAAGAGAGTGGAGATTGAGATGGTTTGGACATGTGAAGAGAAGACAGTCGACGAATCATGTTAGATCCGTAGAAAACATTACTATAGAGGGGGAAGGGGTAGAAGACGACCTAAATTGACTTGGGATGAGAGGATTAGGTATGATCTCATAGACCTAAACCTCTCCGAGGACATGGTTGAGGATAGGAATCTTTGGAGAAGTAGAATTAAAGTTAAGGATTTTTAGGAATAAATGAATACCTTAGGGCTTATACTTAACTTATTTAGGACACATACCATAAGGGTATTCCCCCGCATGTATTATTATTATTATTATTATTATTATTATTATGTATTATTATTATTATTATTATTAGTTTTGATATAACTGTTGAACTTGATCCCCTTTGTTCTGCTTCATACATATTATTATTATTATTATTATTATTATTATTAGTAGTATTAGTATTATTAGCTATTTACATAGCTATTGAACTTTGATTTCCTTTCTTTTGTTCCATACATATGTACTTAGAGCCGATGGTCTCTCTGAAAGCCCCCTTCTTTATCCCTTTGGATAGACGTACGGTGTGCCTACATCCCACCCTCCCCAGACCCTACTTATAACTTTGCTGTCGGTGGGTTCACTGGGTATGATTGATTGATTGATTGAACATTAATTTGATCAATTGGTTAAGTATTTGATGGATTATGTAATGTTAGGGTTTTTTTATGTAGTGTTGTTGTATAGACGGTCATGATTGAGAGTAATCGTGTTGTTCAATCACTTCTTCTTGTCAGTTTACCGCAGCTTTTGAATAAAATGCATGTTATATCTGAGTTCTTGATTTGAATTAAAAAATAGGACACTAAACAAAAAATTATTGCTTTGGGTTTGTGATGGATTCATAGTTACGGTCCCTTCTTATTTTGCATAAATCTTTGCCATCTGCTTATGAAGTTTTGGCTGATCAATTGTTCAGCCCTTTTGTTTAATTGTTTCAAATCCTGATGTTTCTAGCATTTTATTTGGTCATGTTTCGGATATTACCCTATGTAGTCATTTATCAATATGTATTCTATCAATGTTGTCTTTTTCTTGGTGACACTGCCTTGAACAACTTGGTAAGTTCATCGTCAACTGTTTCAGTTCGGGTGTCACATATTTTTATTTCCAATGCGATTGCCAAAAACGGTATTAGTTAAAATTAATTATTTATTACTAAGTTAAATGTTCATATTTTCAAATCAATTTGAATTTGCAAGAAACAAGTTTGCAAATTTATCTATTCAACTTTGTTTACAGATCATGGGCAATTTAGTTATTTGGTAAAATAAAAAATGGGAGATGTGCACTTAATGCAGGTATCTATTTTAATATCATTGCTAATGGGTCATTAATCATCTTAATTTGGTGTCTATCAGGTATTCAGGTCAACAAAAACAGAATCGGTTTAATGGTTTGAGATTAGTAATCAACATGGCAGTTTAGGTAGTTTGTAAACGAGCCTGCTACGAATTTGATAGCATATCAGATTTTGCATGGAGGGTATGTTTTTGTCGTTTTTGCATGCCTGAATCAATTAAAAGATGTATAATTAACGATAAATGAAAACGGGTCTAAACGAGTCGTTTTAAAATGCTGAGGTATTCTTATGCATATTAATGTCCACCAATGATCATATTAAAGTTTTAATTTTGTGATGTCATCTTTGTATATAGATAATTAGGGTTTAGTATTATTGGTGTTTGTTGATGATTACCCTGTCACAACTCTAGGAGCTTCTGTGAAGCAGATCTTGAATTTGCTTAGGTGAGTTTCTAAGTTTTTAGTCGATTATGTTTATGAATATCAATTAGAGGCTACAGTTTCTATTACAATTAACTTGCACCCCAAGTGTTTCTCATGTATCCTACATGTAAACCACAGTTAGGATTAACTTTAACAAGTGTTTAATATCCTCACTTTAGTTGATAAACGAACACATTATCGGGCGAAATTGAACGGACGTGACCTCTGTTTGTCTTTGTTCATGTAGTTGACTAGGCTGAATTCTTTTTTCATTATGTGTTCTTACTGTGAAAAAACACGTTAATGATGACTCATTAGGTGGAAATTACAATCTCAATCACCATTAGGCGTAATCTTTGTCCAATGAAGGCACGTGTCGTAGTTCGGTTCATCCACCTCATATTCATAGTTTGTATATAGTGTTCAAAGACACTTTGACATATGGGGAAGGAATGCTAAGGCGGGGAATCTTAGACCCTATTTCGGTACACGTGAAAACTTGCTTCCGAGAATGTTCTTAATATCTTCTGTGAAAAAAACTCTGGTTTCCAAAAGTCTGATTGATTGCTTGCAGAAAGTGAAACTCAAAGATACTAAAGTTGAAACAAGGGCATGCTTGGTATTATTTGAATTTGGATACTGCAAATTTGGAAGCTACTAGATTTGCTTCCAATGATTTGCATATGATACAATTAAAAGTTAAAAGTTATTTTTCTAGAGTGTCATATTGTGATTCACACAAAGCAACATAGTGCAAAGGGCAATTTTGAAATAAACATTTATTTAGGATTGATGTAGTAAAGAAAGATAATACAAATTGCAAATCGAAGATTTAAGTATTTCGATGACTTTTGACTAAAAAGGGTAAATTGGGCAACTTTTTTGTGATAATTACAGAGCACAAATATTAAAGTTGAGAATTTGAACTACTGGTTTGGTTATTTAGACAAGGTTTGACTCATTAGTCAATGAAGTGGTTTGGCTATTGAACTGCTGGTTTGTGTACTTTTAGTGATTATGAGAATAAGAATTGCTATTTGTTTGAGTAAGTACTTTGACTTTGATAGAAGTCCAAATTCAGAGTCATTGCTGAAATAAAATCAATTTTATAGGATTGTGATTACTGGTCAATTTAGCAATAAGTAATTTTGGGAACTGATTTTAATAAAGTGAATACGGCTCAATGAAAGTGTAACTTTGTGACTAATTACAAAGATTTACTTTGTAATGGGACTGTAACTCTGTGATGGGTCTTAGACTGGTTTATGCCAGGGGCTTCTTGTATTCATATAGCATAATCGTTCCAAACTAAAGATTGCAGCTTTAATAAAAAGTCATTTTGTACAAACCAGTGTTGTAAAAGTCAGACATCAATCTACCGCATTTTTTCAACTCTGCCATCATTACTCGCCAAGGTTCAACTCAGTCAAAGGTCGGAGTACTCGGCCTTTAAGGTCAACTCGGCCACCAATTTTTTTTTTTTTTTAGTAAAAATTAAAAATAACAACAAAACATGAATTTTTTGAATTGTGTTTTATTTTTCATATGAATTATGCTTGTACTAACATATATATAATATCTAATATATTATTTTATGTTATATTTATCAAGTCCGAGGACTCTCTACAAGAGGATCGGCCGCGTAGGGCCGCTAGCGATATTTACAACAATGGTACAGACTGAAGTGTTGAATTACGACTTTTCATGTTCTTGAGAGAATTCTACAGTAGAAAATTTAATGAATTTATTATACAACTAAATAATATTAATTATTTTTTTTCTTTGAGTTTCAATAGACGTTTTAACATTTAATTTTTTAGTAACTATATTTTTCTTTAAACACGTGTCGTTAATTTCCTTCCTTAAACAAAGGAATTAAAAAAAACCCGAATGTGACTTTTTCCACAACGTTCTGATATTGACTTTTTTAACATATTTGTATTCGAAATCTAACATAATTTTAGTTTTGTAAACTATAGCGATTGGCATTACCGTAACAAAGCAAACTGACATTTAACTTTTAACCAAACATGGACAAAATGAATACCAATGAACATGTTGAAATGAACCCTAAAGTTGAGATATTGGAACCGGATGTTAATATATGAAATTTTGTTAATATAGCAACACATATAATGCTTACCGGTTACTTATATGATAGTTTAAAGAAATATCATAGGTTAAAGAATGCGTCGTCTCAAAATTTAGGTTAATATCATTACAAATGCAATATTCAAACGACGGTTGCAAATAATTATCCTTATTTTTTATTTTTAAGTATTTTTTTATATTGTCGCATAAAAAAGTTATAAATGTTTAAAAAAGTTGGAGGAATTAACATGTGTCTTACATGTGGAGAGAGGAAATATGTGTTACTATCTTTATGCCCTTCTCACTTTGGTCCCTGCTCGACACATGACAACTAATTATGGTTTCTTATACTTCTCAATTATTGTGAGCCTTTATAGAATAACTCAACCCTATAAACTTTAATTTTAATAATAAAAAAATCAAAATTGAAGTTCAAATCTAAACACATAAAATTATTTGAAAATTAAAAATTAGAAATGACTTGGAAATCATAAAAAAAATTAAGAACGTCGACTATGGATAACGTGAAAAACGCACAAACAAAACATTAAAGAACCTTAACGGCAGTTTAGTTTTTTGGGGTGATAGTGGAAAACCTGACAGTTATTCACGCCTTACATTATTTTCAAAAAGTACAAAAAGAAAAATAACATAAACAATCGATGTAATACAACTTAAAACTAAAAAAATTTTAAAATCCTAGACAAAAGGTAATTAAACCGCAAAAACAACAAACATTAAACCTATTAATAGTATTACATAAAATATAATTCTTAAATGAAGATGACAACAATACTATAAGCCAAAAAACTATATCTAAACTTCAACCCAACTATAAACTAGGGATGAGCACGGTACCGTACCAATACCGACCGGTACCGGTACCGAAAATCCCGATCCTGAATTTTGCTAATTCTTGGTGCCGGTACGGAAGGTAAAAAATCGGGAAATACCGGTACCGTACCGATCCTGAAACTTAAAATTTTCGTACCGATTCGATACCGACGGTACCAAATCGGTACCGATTTCGGTACCGGTACCGGTACCGATTTTGCCCATCCCTACTATAAACCCTGAACCTATGTAAGTCCAAAACGAGCCCACAACAAGTCCATACAAATATACTACAAACCTAGACACTAAACTTAAATTCCAACTATAAACATAATATAATTTATTTATTCATGTAACATTTTTTTTGAACGACCAACTAAGTAAGTAGAAACCTAAACACATCATAACCAAAAGTTATATATTCATAATAATAAAAATCAAAATAAACCCGTGTAACACACGGGTAAAAACTAGTTTGTATATATTTGTTTCAACATGCGTCAGTATGCCATATCTTATGTATTAAGGCCCATTAAGGTACACACTAATAGTCACACACTAACGCTTGAAGAGTAGCCTAATTATGGGTGTGATTTGGTCTCGAGGAGACTTTGGCCAAAATCACATTCTTCTCTTATACGGATTTGATTAAAATTTATTTTCATATTTCTTTTTATAGTAGTGGGTGTTTTTGTTTTAGTAATTGTATAGTAAGAAGATAATAGTTATTTCATATTAATTTAACATATTTTTTTAACACTAATCTATGAAAATCAAGCGTTTTATAACTTCACAAACAATACTAAACACGAATTTAAAAAAAGTTGCGATACATATAAGAGTAACCATATCTATTATAGCTAAATTCTAATTTCAATAAAAAACATGGATCATGTTACATAATATTTTACTTTCTAATCATCCCATCACTTTAATCATAAAAGTAAACTAATTCATGAAGAATTAAAGAGTTAAGTTTATCTTTTCCTTCACGCGGTTTTTTTCACTTTAACCAGTTTAGTTCAGTTTTGAAATATTAACACTTTGGGTATGTTTGGCAAAACTAGCTGCTAGCTGTAGCTGGTGTTTTGAAGCTGATAGCTGTAGCTTTTTAGATATATTTAAATGTTTGTCAGAGTAGCTGGAACTTTTAATAAACTGTATAAAATTACTAAAATGAACATAATTAAAAACAATAATAGTAAATTTATTTATTTTGAAAGATTATTTAAGTAAATTAATATACTAAAAGTTTGTAGCTCTTTTATAAACGTTACTAGTAGAAGATTTAAACTTTGAGCTTTTTCTCCTGATCTAAAAACTTAAAGCTCCCTGAACCAAACAAGATTTTTAATTAAGTATGAGTTTTTTTAAAAAACTTGAAGCTAAGAGCTCCTAAAAACATTATGTCAAACATACCCTTTGTTTTTATACTATTGGTATCTTAGGCTACTTTATCTTAAAATTAGCTAACGTTCTTCCACTTTAAAGACCAAAACTTTTGTGTTTATACAAATATCCATCATTGCACTAAAGATGTATTTTCCAAAGCTGACAATAAAAGAATTGGTACATACAACAAGAAGTAGAACTATACGTGTAATTATCAAGTTTTTCTTTTAACGGCTAAGAATCTCACGTATAAATCTATTTTGTTGGGGCTATGTATAAGATCGGTTCTCGACCGCCGTAAGAGAGTACCTCCTGATGCGTAGGAACCAGATGAAATCCATAAACCTCCATTCACTGTTAGGTTCGAACCCAGGATTAAATCGAGATTCGTCCCTCCACAAAGCTTAAAAATACAAATACTCTCATAAATTATTATTATTATTTTTTATCAAAGTAATTAAAAATAAACATATTTTCTCAAATTTCACATTTTTATTTTTTTTTTTACTTTGTAAAACAGTCTCCTTGATCTTCCACCCACCACCACCTTCAATGGATCCGTACAATGAACAACGATTACGAGACGAAGTCCTATACCTCCACTCTCTTTACCACCACGGCCACCCTAACCCTAACCCACCACCACCACCACCACCACCTATCAATCTCAAACCTTTAAATCCCACTCGTTTCAAAAAACCCAAATCCAAACCCCCCAAATTCACCCAAATAAAACCCAAACCCGTTAAATTCTCCGGCAAAGAATGGCCGGTCCCATCTCCCCCAACCCGACCCGGTTCTCAACCAATCCGGGTGGCCCGAATTGAAACTTAAACCCAAACCCAACCCACAAGTTCTTGTACTCTCCCCACAAGAATTGGTAAACCGTAATTGGAATCATGTCCAGCAACGCGCGCTGGATTCGGTTAAAAGTTTTTACTCGGATAACGTCGAATTGAGCGATGAAGAATTGAGCGATGAAAATGAGGAAGATGAGTTTGATGATGATATGGTTGATGATGGTGAGAATGCTGACGATAAAGTGGGCGGATTTTTTCAGAAGTTGTTTAGTGGAGATGGTGAGTTGAAGGATTATTATGTCAAGTATTGTGGTGGCGGAGGTGAGTTTTTGTGTTTGGTGTGTGGCGGTGCGAATGAGAAGTTTGGGAAGAGGTTTAAGGATTGTGTTGCGTTGGTGCAGCATTCGGTGTCGGTTGCGAAGAAGGTGAGGTCGCATAGAGCCTATGGGAAGGTGGTTTGTGGTGTTCTTGGGTGGGAGATTGATCGGCTTCCGTCTTCGATTGTTTCGGATCATAATAATAATAATAATGATAGTAATAAGTGTAGCGAGTTGCAGGTATGGTGTTGTTTGCATATTAATATGTTGAGGTTTATAGTTGAATGTTTTGATTGGAAAATTGATGGTGTTTTTGCAGGGAAATGATGTGAATTCGAAAGGAAAAAGTCACGATGTTGCAGAAACTGTTGATGGTGAATCTATGGTTTGTGAGGTTAGCGATATTTGTAAATCATGATATCGATTACGTTGATTCAATGCAGTTTTGAATGTTAGTTATAATGCTACCATTCATATAAGTTTGGTCCTTTTTGTGGCTATTGATTTGCATATGCTATTTAGAGCTGTAACATCTAAAAACGTGTTTAGTCAGCTGTCACATTAGAAAAACATCATTGTTTAAAATACATCAAAATCCCATCCCGTAAGGAGGCCCAAAAACGTTGTCACGTTAATTTGACACTTAATAAAACACACTTTGTCTGTATATTTTAATATAGTTAAAATTAAATGGGCCTGCCACTTTTCCGGTTTTTTCACGCCCTTGTGGATGAACGGCAATGGTAGGGATGCTCTGAAACTGATGATGTGCCGTTTTTGTGGCTAAAACCAGTTTATTGGTGATGGTCTTAAGACATACAATTACACCGTAGAGAACACACACGCACTTGTATCTAGATATAGGAGGTAAAGGGAGGTTAAGTTGATAATATGACTGTGAAATCTTGGTTTAAAGAAGCACAAGCCACTTTTAGGCATTTGTGTTTCAAAAGCCGGTATGAGGCCCACACATTCATATATTAGATTTTGCTCTATGTACAACTACAAAAGTTTTGCTTACAACCAGAAGCTGCACATCTCTTTCAGAGTTTTCATCATTCCTTTTGTTCATATTACATATCAACCTCTAATTTTGACTTAGAGGGGGGCATTTTCCTGCTTGCCTCGCTCATCAAGCGCCCTTTTTAAAACCCAGCTGTGAAATTACATATTATGTTGGACTATTCAGATTTCTGTCATCACACATTCTGTGTGCTCAATTTCAATCATGCCCATTACAGGACATTTCTACTGTCGCAAATGTAGACGAACATAATAAGAATCTGGTCTTGAACGAAGCAGAAGGCTGCACACGGGGTGCTGTCAAGAATCTTGTAAGGGTCACATTATCTTTAATTGTTTACTATAATTTTTTTTATGCCAGTTCTTCAAAAAGATAAGGTTTTGGGTTGTCTACACTGTTCGGTTAACCTGTTTGATTAAACCAGTCGACTAACTTGAAATTCTGAACTAGAACTAAAAAGAATAGACCCCACTTACATCTTTTTCACATTCTTTCAAACCATTTGAATTGTTTAGATATATGGGTCGTGTTTGGCAGGGCCGACCCGGAGTAGGGGCAAGGTGGGCGACTGCTCTCCCTGGGGCCTGTTTTTTAATTTATATTCTATATTATAAGTTTTTGTTTATATATATATATTTTTTCAGTGAAAATTTATATCTTAGGGGTCTATTTTTCCTGCCTGGCATCCGGTTTAAGGATCTCAAGGATGGTTCTGGTGTTTGGGGTTTTTTCGTTGTATAACCTTTACAAATTGGGTGGCTTATGTAGTGCAGGAACCTGTCATCAACAATGGTGCTGCAACCGGAACCGGTACCGGTACCGTGTGACCTGCAGACTAATTGACCAGAGCCAGGGTCCATAACTCATAATCAATGACTCTGTATGTAAATTGACTTGTACGAAATTGATTTGTACTGAGGGTATTATAGACATTTCAATAACGTTGACAAAAGGTTTTCACTGTGTCTCACTTTGCATGCATACCAGCCATGTTATACTTCTTGCGATCTTGTTGCTAGTCACGAAGGGTAATTAGTTAAAAAAAAAATAAAAAATAATAATAATAATAATAATAATAATAATAATAATAATAATAATAATAATAAATCATCTTTGTTTGTTGTTTCAATACCAGTAACGGTGGAGTGTTTCCTTAGGGGAAGTGGCACCCTACTACAACCAAAGCTAAAAGCTTTGAACCCATGGGGTAACATCACCCATGGCATGATTCACTTATGCATGAGTAATACCCATGAACTTCCCTTCCCTTCCCTTCCCTCTTACAAAAAAGACATTAGCAACCAAGAACAAACATTCAACACATGCTAACATACATCACTTATTCAAACTAACATCACCATCACCGCCGCTATATTGGCGGGAAAGGAGCACTTATAGGCACCAAATTAACAGAAAATAAAACGCCATTAGACGGACGGTGGTGGATGATCGGAGGATGAAGACGGTTGGTTGGGATTCAAAAGTTGTGTGATCCCCATTCGAAGGTCTCGTCTCCGGCTCCACTCGTGTAACGATAGATGTAGCTTCTTTGATGCCACTAGGAACTCTACTGCCTGTAACGGTGTCAAAATATTTATCATACCCTTGAAAATATTCATCCTCAACTTGTCTGCTTCCATCATAATCTTGTACAAATCAAGGGCATGAGTGTCCATTGCCTTGTCCACAACCTCACCCTGACTCCGGTCCCCTGGTGAACCGTTGTCGTTTGCTAGCAACACTAGTGGCTCGTCTGCAATACTCTCCTACACACACACATGTACATATGAATTCACTCACATATGACGAAAAGAACAAACGAACAAACATATCTAGTGTAATTCTACTCATAGTAGAGCTATTGAAAATGGTTGGGTAGACGTGTACAAAAAAACAGGTACCATATTCACTTTGGCAAAACTAGAACCAGTTCAAACACGAACCGCAGAGTTGGCACTGGTTAAAAGCAAACTAAATCGATCAAAAAAACCGGATCTGGTTTAGAGTCAAACAGATCATTTTCAACTTGAAAAACGATTTGGGCAAAAACCGGTTTTAACTTGTGTTGACTCAAACCGAACTAATTTGGAATATTTGGTTTTGTACACCTCTAGGTCCGAGGAGTGTGTGACTGGGCAACCCTTACTTCTACACTAGGCTACCCCTTGAGACCCCTACTCCAAAAACACATTTCATATACAATATAGTAATAGAACAATCACATAAAATTATCATGTGTCAATGAGTTGTATTATATGCCTGTAAGCTCGCTAAGTGCGATGTGAGTTTATCTTCCTCTTTTACCGATTTGGCATGGAGATTATCTATGCTTTTGAGCTGCGAGCTCGATATCTCCCCAGGTTTCCGTGCCTAACTCCTTCAAGAAACTCATCCAAGTGCCCGTTCAACTGGGACCCGCATAGCGCGTACACGAGCCGGATGGTTAACGAGGGCCTACACCCACCAATCCAAAGAAACGAGTTTTCAAAGGTGGACCCCCCATGATGGAGCGAAGAAGGAAGCGGCGTCATGTTTGGCTAGTTGGGCTCGAGCCGTGCTGTAGTTTTCAAAGTGGTCGACGACCTTTGAGGTTATGAGTTGGAGGTATTCGAGGTCGGTCGGGTAATTGTTGAGTGCCTGGACTAGTTCATCGAGGTCGAGCCGCTGTTGAGCCATCCAGTTATGGTAGCAACACTGGGACTGTTGGTGCTTCATTTGTTTAGCCATTGTTTATGGTAAGGTTGTGAGGTAGCTAGCTAGTTCATATGGTCGAAGGACTATTGAATATGGACCCCCCCCCCCCAAACAAGGCCTGAGAAGCAGCGAGTAATATATGGAATGCAAAAGTACGTGAGGAAAGGGACAAAGGAATATCCAACCAACTAACAAGTTGCTATGCCTCCCACATGCAGACAAACTGTATTCTTCGTTTGAAAGTTATTCAACACCCAAAATATTATTTAACACAAAATCAACAAGATTCTAATAATATTGTACATTTCAAATCGAGAACCATACATATTATGGCAGTAATATATACAATGCCTTGATTTAACTAGAGGGGCTGGATCTTATAAAAAGAGTTTATGGTGTAAAATTTCTGAATACGTTCGAATGATACAACTGAATAATAGGAAACAGATATGCATGACAAATATACACCAAATCAAATACAATTACTAATAATCACAAGATATCTGCCAATATAATCGGCTGATTATATGTATGGCTAAGACACCCCCTCAGTTTGAGCGGGCGGTGGACATACGCTCAAGCTGGAGTGAAATGACTGGAACAACTGCCGTGGAAGCCCCTTGGTGAAAATATCTGCATATTGAAGTGAGGAAGGTACATGAAGAACCCGAATGTGACCTACACGAACCTTATCCCGAACTAAATGTATGTCAATCTCGATGTGCTTAGTTCTTTGATATTGTACTGGATTGTTAGTAAGATAAAAAGCTGAGACGTTGTCACAGTAGACAAATGATGCATGTTGAAGCGGAGTGTGCAGCTCAAGCAGTAAATTGCGTATCCATGTGGCTTCAGCTACGACATTAGCAACACCCCTATATTCGGCCTCAACACTGGATCTAGAAACAGTAGGTTGTCGTTTAAAGGACCAAGAGAGCAGATTATTACCAAGAAAAACACAACACCCTGATGTGGAGCGCCGTGAGTCTGGGCAACCACCCCAGTCAGCATCAGAGTAGGCCACCAAAGAATGAGATGCGGATTTAATGATACGTATACCATAATCCAATGTCCCTTGAATATACCGGATGATTCTCTTCATAAAAACAAAGTGAGTATCTCGAGGCTCATGCATAAACAGGTATACCTGCTGAACATAATACGAGATGTCAGGACTCGTGAATGTGAGGTATTGTAAGGCTCTAGCAAGGATTCTATATAAAGTGGGATCCGAAAACAGGGAACCGTCGGTACTACTTAGTTTGGCCGAAAGGTCCACAAGAGTTGTGCAAGGTTTACACGAAGACATCGAAGCCCGAGCAATAATATCCTTTGCGTATTGTGCCTGTGAAAGGAAAATACCATGGGATTGTTGGGAAACTTTAATGAGAAGTGATGCAAGTGTCCCAAGTCAGTCATAGCAAACTCCCGTGATAAAGTGGCAATGATATCATGTAAAGAGTATCACTAGAAGCGCTAAGAATTATATCATCCACGTACAATAGTAAATAAGCAATGTTGGACGGCCCCCGATTATAAATAAATAAAGAGTTGTCGCACGCACTGCTACGAAACCCATGAGAAGTAATATAAGACGCAAAACGGGTGTACCAAGCCCGAGGTGCTTGCTTGAGCCCATAAAGTGACTTCTTCAGACAACACACAAAGTTAGGAGCCCGATGTAACATCCCAAGATTTCGAATAATAATAATATTGTATATTGACTCGTTATGACGGAAAGTTTACTTGAGTTAATAAATAACTAGTAGAATGGTAAAAGGGAAAGATAAGTAGGCTAGTTAAATGGAATTAACCATGGACTAAAAAGGAAAGATGGGCCTTAGGTCCATGAGCTCAAGGGAGTATAAATACCCTCTTAAACCCTAAATCTTTCCATTTTCATCCAACTTATCCATCTTATTCTCTCTACATCCTAAAACACACACCCAACCTTTCCAATTTCGGCCGCAAGCTAGAACAAGAAACTGAGATAAAAAATCAAACCTTTTATTGATAGATCTTTGGGATACAAGCTAAATACAAGGTCAAGGTTCATAACTAAAGCTAGCCGTAGCCTAGAAAACGATAAAAGGTATGTTCTTGATCTTAAAGCTTACGTTTTTATGAACGGATAGCCATGAAACTTGAACATAGACTAGATCGGGTCTAGACAAAACATAAAGTTAACAACTTGATGAATAAAATGGACATAATATACTCGTGGCTAGGTACGGTTCATGAAGGAAACCCTAGGTATAGCTTAAAGAACGTTCTACGCCTAAAGGTTCAAACTTTATACCTAAAATAGACTAGATCTTGATGAAGGACTACTAACGAGTAAAATAGTTATGGGTGATGATAATAAAGGGGTTAAAAGTTCATGATTTGAACAAGTTAGTTGGGCAAGGTGGGAACCTGAGAGAGAAAACGAGCCGAGCTGGGGGTTTTCGGCCAAACGTGAAGATCCTTGGTCAAACCTTGTGGTTCTCGGTCAACCAGGCAGTCAATAAGAGTTCTTGGCCGGAAGGTTCTCGGTGATCAGGTGTTCTCGGTCAAGAACATGTGTTCTCGGCAACTCTGTGTTCTCGGTCAGGGTTCTCGGCCGAAAACATGGGTTCTCGGTTAAGGATAGATTTCGGCCAAGCATGAGAGTTCTCTATTGGGTGTTGGGCCTAAGTCCATTTGGGCCCAGATACCCTAATAGACTGTTGGGCCCGAATCAACTAGGTCCACATTGTGCTGAGCCCTTATCTAATTTAAACGAATCAGCCCAGTATCATAAGCCCAACTTAGAAAATAATTTGAAATGTTAATGGAAAATGTGTTAAGACAGTTAATGAAAATAAAATTTTTCCAAGCTGACCTGGCAGCTTAACCACAGCCAGGGGCTCTGCCCCTTGGACCCCGCTAGGGGCTGCCGCCCCTAGAACCCCGCTGCCCCCGGACCCCCGTTCATTGTGGGTTATATAAAGATAGAAATATGATATGAGTAGCAATAGTTAATTGATACATGTAAATATATACAGTTAGCCGTGCACAGCTCAAGAAGGGAATAACTATTAACGTTGAACGTAACCGCATTCAAGTGAGTTCCTAGCCCCATTCCTTGTTATGTTTTCGGGGCTATGTGCATACTCAATGTGATTAGTTAATACACTTACCTTAAGTGGTAAGTGTATGCCTGTTATGATGTATGTGTATATTATAAAAGAATGCTTGACGGTTGATGAACGATCTTCGAATATTGCATGCACTATCAGGAGATAGTTGGATCATGTGATTGTTCAATATATGTTGTATGTATGAAGTATGTACGTTATAGAATATGAGAATGAAATAAAGTATGTAAAATATATGTAAAAGAAAAGGAAAGTATGATATGAAGGAATTGACATTAAAGGGTGGCAGACCCTAATAATATATGTGAGGTTATAGGGTGAAAGACTCTTTAAGGGTGACAGACCCTAATAATATCTGTGAGGTTATAGGGCGAAAGGCTCTTTAAGGGTGGCACACCCTAATAATATCTGTGAGGTTATAGGGCGAAAGGCTCTTTAAAATGTATAAGTATGTATGTAAAGAAAGATAAAATATGAAGTATAAATGAAAGAAAGAAAGTATGAAAGTAAGAATGAAAGTATATACTTACGTATGTATGAAAGAAGGTAAAGAAGGACATGTATGTAATATAAGAACATATTGTATGTTGATTGTATTAACTAGAACTCACTCAGCGTAGCTGACTTTTAGTATGTACGCAAGTGAGTAGAATGAGGCAGTTAGCTTGAGGATGACACATGGCAGAGTTGGACGGAGCTGGTATCCGAGGATTTTGCTACAATGTTTATTTCTATAATTTAAGTTATGTTTTAAAAGATAAAAATATGGATGTATGTAACGAATGGTTTAAGTTTTATTATTTCCGCGAAAGTTTTTAATTACTCTGATATTTAGAACTGCGTTTATGAGTAAATCCAACGTCCAAATGTGAGGTACCGGTAACGGGGCCTTACACCCGACGATCATAGAAACCTGGAGGTTGATGCATGAAAACAGTTTCATTACGTTTCCCATGTAAGAAAGCATTCTTCACGTCTAATTGATGAATAGGCCATGACCGTGAGACTGCAAGTGATAGAACTGTACGAATAGTCGCCGGTTTTACAACTGGATTGAATGTGTCCTCGCAATCAATACGCAATGTTTGTGAATTCCCATTAACAACTAGTCTGGCCTTATAACGTTCCAGTGTACCGTCAGCTTTAAACTTGTGACGGAAGAGCCACATACATCTAATGACTGGATGATCCGTAGGTCGAGGAACTAGTTCCCACATTTCATTATCCTGTACAGCAGTAAATTCGGATTGCATAGCATTTAACCAATTAGGATCGGATAGGGCCTTGGCATAATATGTGGGTATGGGGGAAATGTTAGTGGTAGTGAAGGCCGATTGGGTTGTGGACTGAGATTTAGAGCGGATGGTCATAGGATGTGAGTTTGTTTGGGGAACAGTGGGAGGTGGCTATGGTACGGGCTCGCCAGTTGTGGGGGATTGGGCTGGTGGGTTTGGGCCAGTCAAGTTTGGATATTTTGGGGCTTGGGCCGAGGGTTGTGGTTTTCGGGCAGGTTGTTGTTGGGCCGGTGGTTGTCTAGGGCGCCGGCTATAGGTGACGGGGTAAGGGGCCGTAACGGATGGCTTGGGGACGAGCTGATTAAATGTGAAGCCCGGAGGAATGGTGTCATCCAAAAAATTATATGCAGTAGGGCTATGAGGAATGGTATAAGGAAAAACGTCCTCATTAAATGTCACATGGCGAGAAATTTGTACCTTGCCAGTGGTTGGGTCAAAACATCTATAGCCGCGAAAATCGGGTGGGTACCCGAGAAAAATGCACCGAATGGAGCGTGCATGCAATTTATGTGGGTTGGGTAGCAGATGTGTTTGGATAGCAGGCGCACCCGAGAACCCGTAGGTGTTCATATTCGGGATGACGAAGGTAAAGGGCAAAGGCAGGGGTATAAAAATTGAGACGTTTGGTAGGTAAAATATTGTGTAAGTAAACGGCCGTGTGTAAGGCTTCCACCCAAAAAGATGGGGGAATATTGGCATGAATTAACAGAGCACGGATGATGTCGTTGAGGCGACGAATCATTCGTTCTGCTTGGCCGTTCTGGGAAGACGTTTGGGGACACGCAAACCGAAACAGAAGGCCGTGTTGGTCTGCAAAAGCTTTAAAGGATAGGTTGTCAAATACACCCCCTAGTTCGCATTGAAAAGTTTTAATTTGACAATGAAATTGTGTTTCAATTAGACGGTGAAATTTGGCAAAAGTGGGAAACGTGTCAGACTTATATTTAAGAGGATACACCCACACGAAGTGTGAAAAATTATCAATGAGAACCATATAATATATTGTACCCTGTTTTACTCGTGATAGAGATGTCCATAAGTCACAATGGATTATATCAAATGGAGCAAATGTAAAAGTATTAGAAGCATGAAATGGCAATCATTTACTATTAGAAATTTGACAAGAATTGCAAATATGTGAGTTTTTACTCTTATTACAATGAAAATTAAAAGTACGACTTAAAAGGTCTAAAACTTGAGTCCCTGGGTGACCTAGACGATCATGCCAGGGTAGACTAGTTGAAGCAAGAAAAGTGGCTTGAGGATGTAGTTGCGGCTGAGTGAACGGATAAAGTTCTCCAGTGTTGTTGTGGCGGGACAACAACTTTTTAGTTTTGAGATCCTTCAAAGAAAAACCAAAAGGGTCAAACTCAACAAAAACTTGATTATCACGAGTAAAACGTCTAACAGAAATAAGATTTTTTATAACTTGTGGGCTATAAAGGACATTGGGTAGGACATATGTGTGGTTGGGTAGGGAATGAAAACTCGTTCCCGATCCGTGTATTGGTAAAAAAATTGCCATTGCCCACCAATAACTTACTACAAACAGGAGAAGAATGAGGGATTAGTAACTTACCTTGATCATGAGTGACATGGGATTCAGCCCATGTATCCATGAGATCAGAAGCCCAAGAGGAAGAGGGCTGATTTATCTGCATGTTGCTAAATGCAGCGCTGAGATCCGAAGGACTCGGCGCATTGTAGGCTCCTTGTGGTGATGGATTGTAACCGCTAAACTGCTGCTGTGGAAAGCCAGAAAAATGGGCCTGGTAGGGACTGTGGGCTGCTGAACTGGGCTGCTGTTGGGCCGCCATTGCTGTTGGGTCGGATAGGGGCATGGTGGGGGTGTCCACCAAGCCTAGTTAGGGTATCCAGACTGTTGCTGCTGTTGACCGGGCCACGGTGTGTAGGGTGGCCTGTTATTGCCTCTCCCCTTTCCACCTCGACGGTTCCAAGACCCACGACCCCGGTTCCGTCCACGAGTGGAAGAGGAGTTAGGGTCCGAAGGCTGGGAGGTTTGGTTCGAGTGGTTGTTTTGAGATGGGGTTTGAGGAGAAGTGGCGGCCAAGACAGTGGATTGAGTTCCTTTTTGTGCTTCCATACGCAAGACCTCATCGTTAAGCATAGCCACGGCTTGGTCCCAATCAACACCATTCTGATTGATTAGTGACGCCGTGGTATTGTATTCAGCAGGTAGACCTCGTACTAGTTGAAGAACTAGACGAGACTCGGTGACAGGGACGTCTACATTTGCTAGTTGATTAGCCAAGTCAGTCAAATGCTGACAATAATCCTCGATGGAGGAACACGCAGACAGAGTCAGGTTGCAGAACTTTGTTTCCAGTGAAGCAGCCTGTGCCTTCTTGTTATTGAGGAAAATTTTCTCGAGTTTTATCCAAGCAGCGTGAGCCGTAGCGTTGCTGTCCAGGACGCGTTTCAGAAGGTCATCAGATATTGTGCTGTAGATCCATTGGAGAACCAATGCATCAATTTCTTTCCAGGCATCATGATCAGTGGATGAAGAAGTCAGAGCAGCAGCCCCATCTATATGATCCGAAACTTTGTAGGCCACGGCATGGAGGCGAAAAAGTTTTACCCATGCAGAATAGGTAACTTTAGTGTCGTCTAGGGTTCTGATTTTGGTTTGGATGTTTGTTACGGAATAGGCTGGGTGTAGGGATGGGGTTTTAGATAGCTGCTCGATTGTATCTTTGGTCATGGTGAGGATCAGACGTATCTGAGAACAAGGAAAGAAGAAAAGCGGAAGAGAAGATGGTGATCAGAAGTGCTTTGATACCAAAAAAGAGTCTATGGTGTAAAATTTCTGAATACGTTCTATTGAGTATGAGAACCCTTTAAATAGGGAATGATACAACTGAATAATAGGAAACAGATATACATGACAAATATACACCAAATCAAATACAATTACTAATAATCACAAGAAATCTGCCAATATAATCGGCTGATTATATGTATGGCTAAGACTTATTCGGGGCCACCTCAACATTTTTAAAAGTCTAAAACTAACTAAAATGTTAGGGTTTTTTTTCCAAGAATTATGTAACATGGATAATATGCAATGATAATGGCTACGAGACAATCATCCTTAGCTTTTAGACTATCAATGCGTTACCAATTTAAAAAAAACACTCTACTTTCAAAAACCCATAATACGTAACACCTATTTAAAATTGATGCCCCATAAAAATGGTGGCCTAAATCCTTTGCCTTATTTAGCTTACCCACGAGACGGCTCTGATATTATTTATTTTGTTTGTTTGTTTATCATACTGTTAATAAATTGTATGATATTCATTTCATACAAATTAACATATTTTTAACGTCTCTTATAAAAATAAAATATAAAACTAGGTAATGAACAGTAAGGGGTAGGATCAAATAGAAAATGATTTTTGTGTGAGAATAACAGGAACCAATACAAAGTAGACACTTTACATTTTATCCAATTTATAAAGAGGGGCATTTTAGTATTTTGCTTAATGCTTATTTTTTGCAACACCTAATTTCATGCAATCAGGTTACCCTGTTGAATTTTAATTATGTATTCCATTTATACCATTTCAAAATCAATTCATTATTTCCTTGATTCCACTGCTAGTTTCCAAAAGTCAGTTCATCCTGTCATCCTTTAAAATTTTCATGTGACTCATTTGCTAATTATCAATGTCGAATAACATTCATTCAATTATTTTTATTATGTAATTGAATTATCTTTTCTAGGTTATTCATCTTTTATATTTTGAAAAAGGCCTATAGTTGTTTAGTTTATTTTTGTTATCAGATGAACACGTAGATCAAACTGCTAATGAATATTGTTGTGTTTGTATTATATTGAGAACATCATGTATGTATGGAGACGAAAAACATAGCAGCACACTACATATTCTTAGTGACTCATTTGCGTAACATCACACTAAGAAACATGTAATTTACTGATGGGGGTTTTCTGTAAAAGCCAAGCACCAATATGTTTATCATTAACAGAATGAATAAACTATTCCTAAAATTATAATATCACAATTCTTCAGTACCAACACATTAAATCTTTCACACTGAAGATCCAACATCAATCACACATCGTGTTGCTCGCTTTGTTGACATTGAAGATCCAACATCAATCACACATTATATTGCTCCAACTAATTAAAAACATAAAAAACAGTAATATCGTGTTGATATTATCATACATAAACAATACTATTGAATGCAAAATAAACATGTACCTGTTCGTGGATTTTGATTCATGGTTTTCGATCCAACGTTAATCACTCGTGCCTTTCTTTTCTGTTTCATATTTATTTCTTTACACTTTACCAACTTCAACACTAAATGTTTAAAGAAAAAACTAAGAAACCTTCTTCACGTTAACTTGCTAAGTCAATTGGATTTGAAGTTGTGTTTGTGTATTTCCTAAAAGACATCATTAACACAATCTTATCACTTTTCTTCCTAATTGCTGGAAAATTTTTAAAATCCGAGTCATACAACATCACACACTTTACCAGCACATCATGATACTCACATCACCACTTTTAACTTACACACATCAAATTAGCTTTCTATTTTACTAACAAATATAACAACCACATATACACGGTTAGTAACACAACAAAATAAAACGAGCACCACCAACACTATCTATCCACCTATAACCACATACTTTATCAACACCCCAACCATTTGTAAGAAACCAACATAAAACCTAAATAGCTCAAATCATATCAACACCAACACAAAACCCATATCATAGAAACACCAACATGCTCTATCAACAATCCATCACCAACACATAAGTCATAACCTTAACAACACAACCTAATAAACCTTAACACCCCCCCCCCCCCCACACACACACGCACAAAATCCCATTTAAGTTACCAGCACCATCTTCACTAAATTGAACTAACACAACACCATCGCCCTAACAACACATACTTAAGTTTCCATATATTTGTTAATAACACATGATAATAATCCAACAAAGAGCCATATGAAACAAACATAATGTTTAACACGAACCCAATATAACACACACCAACCGTGGTCATCCCAACACCCATAAAATTAAACCCATAAAAAATAAACAAACCAACTACATGTACATCAAAACGTCTTTCAATTGAACTTCAAATTTTGTGGAAAATCCACAAGCCCAAGGTGCATTGCACCTATACAAGTTCGGATTTTGTCATTAACCATATAAATAAACAGTCGACAAGGGAAACTGAAAAAAAATAGGGTTTTTACCTTAATCACATATAATCAACACTAAAAAGATAGATTTACTAGTTTAATACCTGTCAATGATCTTCAATCGCCTCTTCTTCAATCCTGTTAGTCGTACTCATAGTGTAATTTGTGAGGGAACCGCGTGATTTTTTGTTAGAGACGAAAGACCAGGCAAATATTAAGCAATCTCCTTATTTATCAAAACCGTAACTTTACCTTTTTACCCTTTTATAACTGCTTCAAACATAAAAAACACATTGTTTTACGACACATAATATGATCCCTTGGATCTAATAATGAATGGCTTGGATTGTTTCTTACATTTCCTACCAAATACATGGTTTCTACCTTATCCAAACCCTGAACAGTAATGACTAAACTTGTAATTTGAAGCGATATTTGATTTTAATAATTAAATGATCAATTGGCCGACGCTAAGCCCGATTAAAAAAATGCATCACAATAGTTTCAACATATTTTCCTTCACAAACTTTTCACCAACAGGTTTAGACTTCGTTAATTTTTGCTGGCGTTAACCATGACGTGGACGCTTATATGAAAAAATGTTTTCTTTGTTAATATAATACTAATAACAACAATAAAATAATAATACACACACATATACACCAACACCATTAACGCCACTACCACCATCGACATTCACCTCCGCTTTTCTACAATGGAGTCGGTTACAGTGCCCGACTACGCATTCATACCTAACACCATTGTGCTTTGCACCTACTCTGCCACCACAACACCAGACCAACCACCGCCATCATGAGATAAATTGAAGCTTTCGTCACCACTACCACCGGAACCGGCAGTCAATATGGACACAATCGATGAATTGAATTTGGTGCTTGATTTAATTTATCGATTTCAACATCATCGATCACTAGCCGCTAATTATAGCCTCATGACTTCTACCAGATTGACAATCTAGAAGCACAACCTATTTCCGATCAATTCCGGTTAATTTGAGTAATAATCATGACGCTAGGGTTCAGAAATATGACCCACGGATGGTGTGCCCTAAATTTTTGGCCTACCAATTTCCTTTCGCGTGCTCGGAGCTTGACAAGAAAGTGGCCATCATAATCACTAACGACCTCTATCTTGGACCAAATCATGCAAAAAAAATGAATGGACGGCGAAGGATTAAATGATATTGATGAAATGAGCTAAAGAATCAGAAGAAGAGGGTGAAGGTTCAATTGTAAAGGCATAGGGTGAAGGTTTGTCAGACCTCGACTTAGGGTCTAGGCGTGTGACCAACAGTTGGTACCGGTTTGGTAAATATATCAGAGTTTATTTTAGCGGAAGACATTTTATTATTTAAAATAAAATATTTATATACTTTGAAATCATTATAAATAAAATATAAATTCTTTTGTTTGAAAAAGCTTCTCGGGTAATAAATACCAGAGTAGTTTTGTTTTATAATTCTTTGTTTAATTTAGCATGTTATTTTAATAATTAAAACAATGAGTCATCTCTACTTTGCGAACATTCACTTCATGAATGCCTCTAATTCTTGACACTGTAATTTCCTGAAATGTTAGAAAATACGTCAGCTATATGATGGTGAACACGCTGACACGAAAATATTTTTATATACTTAATTACCCCTCAAGACGTAACTTTGGTCTCGGCCCATCATGGCTTAGGAAAATTAAGTTGAAAACATAATTCAAATTATAAACTTTAAGTTCAACTCGACCTGCTTAGCAAACACTGCAGCGTTCGACATTACTTTGGTACCATAGTATACACATTGTCAGTCACACTCGGACATAACTTTGGTCCGACCCATCGTGGCGAAGTTCGTGACCAAGTGTGGTGCGGTGTGCCTACCGACTTTTTACCATATATGTAAGGATCCAAACAAAGTATACAATTGCCTGAGGGCCAACGTTGACTTATTATTAATAACGTTTTAGGGATACGTAATCCCATGTAATCAAAGTTTAATTTGACTCTGTTTATCAAGTTATAAAAGTTTTGGGGCAGTTCACACTTTCTTTTGAATCAGCTTCAATACACTGTCCGAGGGTCTTTCCTTTTTCTTTGCTACTCGCACCCATAGTACGAGTATAACTTTTTGGTATTCGGATATTTAATCCGGCTTAAGACCTCTAGTCTCTTTTGTATAATCTTTGCCTTGATTATATTTTCTTTATGAACCTTTAGTTCAAAACATCTTTTATTTATTTAAACATTTAGTTTAAATATTCTTTCTTTCTTTTATAAGTTAATAATATTTAATTTAATTTATTTGCTTTTCTTTTCTTTTTCAAGATGAACCTTTAGTTCTAAATACTATTCTTTCTTTCTTTTATAAGTTAATAATATTTAATTTAATTTATTTGCTTTTCTTTTCTTTTACAAGATGAACCTTTAGTTCTAAATACTTTTCTTTCTTTTTACTAGTTTAAAACCTTTAGTATAACTTGTCCAAATTTCTAAACACTACGTTTATTCTTCTTGAAGAAACGTAAACATACACTTTATTTACTTATTAGTTAAGAAAACTAATAAAAATCTTAAATCACAACAACTAGGACTATTTTCTATTTTCATCTTTTCCCTTTTCCTTTTATAGCATGTTTGAACCTATAGTTCAAATCATGTATCTTTATGTTCGGACCTTTAGTCCGACATGTTTTCTTTTCTAAAACCTACGTTTTCCCAAAACGTATACTTACATGCATATATATATATATACATTATTTAGTTTATATTAATATATATAAACAGTATATATATATTCATTTAAAATACTTTTAAATAATACTTTTATCTTTATTTATTAATAAGGATTATTTCATTTATTCTTCTTTATTCATTTTATTTTAATATTATTTAAGTAATAAATCATACTTTATTTATTACAAGGAATAATATCTTTATATTTTCTTTGTTTTATTTTCTTTTATTTTCGAGATATTGAGTATACCCTTGACTAGGATTTAAGGCTTTTAATATTTTATTATTGATTTATTTGGACATTATGCCTACCTTGTTTGACTTATTATTTCCTAGACTTTCGGGCAGCACCTCGACGCTTGCACGTACATCGAGAATCTTGATCAACACCTTCCTTCATGTAAAATGAGGTTTACAGATCTTTAAAACTTGTCGGCACGCACTTCAAGGCGGTCGTCGGGTCATCTAGGGTCGGCACGCACTTCAAGGCATCATCGTCGGAATTGGCACGGTTTACGAGATAACATCGGTTTATGGAATAGATTACGATGAGTCAGGACACGTTTATAGAGGTGATTTTTAGAGTGAGAAAGTATATTCTAGAGAGAGAAAGAGTTGTGAAAGTTGGTGTGGGAGAAATGAGGGCTCATTAGCCCAATTTATAGGCTGAGTCGCCATGTCATCGCGATACGCGACGGCCTGAAAGAACCTCGTCGCGTATCGCGACGTAGGGTTGGTAAATCTTCAGTAGGTCTGCCAAGTGGCGCCACATGGTGGTCTTTGTGCCACGTGTCACCTTGTCATAACTTGTCATCGTGATACGCGATGACTTTAAGCCTTGGCCCTCGCGTATCGCGATAGGCCAGGAATTCAGAATTTTTATTTTTGTCTTTTAACTTTGAAACTTGTCAATTTTGGTCCTTTATCTTTTGAACTTGGTATTTTTGACTCATTATTTTTAGGATGTTACGTCCTCGCCACCTTGGAATAAATCTCGTCCTCGAGATTTGCTTCTTAGAATAAGTGTGTGTACTTTTTCTTTATTTTGGTATCAAGTTCCCAAGTGTATTCGGGGCCCCTTCATGAGTCCCACTTTACTTTGTATAATTTTTTAATGTTCGTCTTTAAGTTTCTTTGTTTTAGAATATTTGATTTGAGTGGGTCATTCTATGAAATTTTAGATTTTTTTTTATTTCTACATCTTTTAAAAGCATCGACAAAGATTTCTTGGCTAGATATTTACGCAGGTTTAGAGGCGTAGAATACATCGTGTATCCCTTTCATTTCTTTGGGTAATTTCGGACGGTATGCGATAGTACCGATTCGCTCGAGTATTTCAAATGGTCCTATAGAAGTGAGCTAAGTTAATGACGTCTTTCTAAGGCGAAATTTTAAATAAAACTCTTTTGCTTACATTGAATTCTAACAGTTTACAATGGATATCACGTAATTCTCTTGGCGACCTCACGCTACCTTGAGTCGCTCATGGATTTGTAATATTTTATTCATCTTTTCGTGGACTACTTCAGGTCCAGACATTTGGTTATCCTCTGTTTTAGACAAACACACAGGTGTTTGGATTTTATGTCTCATATGGTGGGGCTTGAACGTTATTTATTATTCGAGAATTCCGTTAAGGAAAGATAATCATCCAAACTTCCACTTAAGTCTATTATACTTGCGCGGAGCATAACTTTGAACGCTTGGATTGTTCTTTTCGCTTTGCCCATCTTTTTTGGGATAATAGGCGATGCTAAATTTAATTGAGTTCCTAACGTTTGTTGGAAAGTATCTCAAAAATGGGATGCAATTCAACTTTCTTGATTGGAGATTATGAATAGCAGCACACCGTGTAGGGACACGATGTTGTTCACATAATTTCGTGCTAATATATCCATCGAGTATGAATTGTTAATTGGGAGAAAAATGGGCAAACTTTGTTAGTCTATCAACAATAACCCATATTGTATTTTATTGGTGTGTAGTCGTGGAAAGCTTCATAATGTAGTTCACGATTATCATTACCCATTTCTACATGGGAAATTCGGGTTGTTTAAAGTAGTTCAAAGGTTTCTTGTGCTCGGTTTCAACTTGTAAATGGATTAGATATTTCATTACGTACGAAGTGATATCTTGTTCATATTCTTCTATCACTAATTCGATCTATGGTTTGTGGTATGTTTTAATCACTTTCAGAGTGCATCCTATACTTATGAGCTTTGTTCATTATTGTCTCGCGTAACTTTCCATTATCGGTATCCAATTTCGGTTTCCGAGTCTAAGGATTTCGTCATATCTTTTGACTAACAAGTCGATTGTGCCATAACACTTCTCTTTGGAGATTTGATTTTTGCTGATTACTTACTCTTGATGTTTCTTGGTTTTCCTTTGTTTATGTTAACTTAAGGATTTAAATCTCTAATAATCAAATGTTCTAATTCTCCAGGTCTTCTCATTCTTCCGTTTTTGGGTAATAAAAATCTTCAGACTCAATGGTTTTATCTTTAACATTTCTTTGAATCTACTATCTTAAGTAGATATTTTAATGCTATACCGTCTTGTGTTACATCTACTCGTTATGTAATTATGCAATCCTCTTTGTAAATACATTTCCGTGATTTGATAAGGAATAGATAGCCTCTTTCTATAGCTATCTTGTTTGGCTTTTTATTAATGCTTCCGAGTGTAGTGTATCTCTTTTGTTCATTCTATATCTTGGAATGATATAGTAAGTTTATAGTTTAGAATATCATAAGTAATTGTAAATCGCTAAACATAGTGGCCAATTGTGTTTAATTATTTACCTTACCTTCAATATTCTAAATATTTACTAACGTTAACTAAATATTTCTTGGATTCAATCTATCGAATCCCTTTTGCATAAATCTTCATGACATCTTATCCTTCATGATTTTGATAGTTTCCTTCCATCGATCGTCCTTTTAATTCTTTCTTAGTTCCTATATATATTAAGGATTGATATTGTTATGTATTAATTTAATCGATTATGTTCTTATTATTCATTTTACTGTTCATGATAATTATTTCATTTGTAGTTCCTAAAAATTTCTAAACTTGAATAATTAATAGTATTCTTGTGTAAAGACACGATCTATATGCTAATATTTTCTTTATATATATTAGGTACTTAAATACCCATTGATTGTTACAAAATATCTAGTTTATAACGAGTTTGTAAGCGGGTTACAAGAGTTAACTAGACTAATAGCTATTACAAGGGTTAACATTCCTTTGACCCGCTCTTGTCTTTGTTTGTTTGTCTTGACATTTCTTCATATATTCGTTGTGAGTGTTTCAACGTTCTTCTCTTCATCTTTGCTCTTATTTGTTTTATTTTCCGAACATTCGTTCTTGAAATGTCCTTTTTCTCCACATATGTAACACATAACCATTTTCCTTCTACAGTCATTCTCTGAATGACCTTTTCTCTTACAGAATGTACACATGACTATGTTGATTTGCTTCTTACATTTTCCTAGATGTCTTTTTCCACAGTTTTCACATATGGGTCTTGTGAATTTAGGTGATCCTTTTTATTCCTTGCTTTTCTTCACTTCTTTTGTTTTATTGATCTATTTTTCCTCCGGCTTTATTGCATCTTTGGCTAACATCATAGCCTCGGAGGTTGTCCGTGGTACCTGAAATATTACTACCCTTCTCGTCTCTTTTGGTAGTACAGATATATATTTCATCATTTTGTTGAACTCTAAATCATCTAATTGCGGAGTTACTTGACAATATTCTAAGAATTTAGCATTTTATTCCTTGAGATTGTTATTAACGACCTTCTGGTCCCATGGTACGATTTGGTTTTGTTTTATTTTGTTAATTGGGAAAAATTTCTGTAGAATAAGATCTTTAAATTCTTCCCAACTTAAATCGTACATTACTTCATTTCCTTTAACTTGAAGTAATATTCTCCACTACTCGAGCTTTATCTTTGAACATTTATGAAGAACACCAAATGACTTATTTACTTCTGCGATTAATATTGCTTAAGATTGTCTCTTGCTCCTTAAGCCATTTCAAGGTCGATATGATATTTTCATTTCCACAGAACTTCTTAGGTTTATTGGCTTTGAAATTCTCAAAGAATTATTTCGAATGAAGTTTGGGTTTCTTGCTATTCTTATTATTTAAGTCGTTCTCATGACTAAATTGGTTACAACTTTCTTTTGAAGAATCAGGCTCGCTTTGAGTCCTTTTACTTGATCCTAATTGTCTAGGGTTATTAAGCATCTTCATTATCAGAGTCACGGCTTCATTAATCATCTCCCGAACCTCGTCTCTAAATTGGTCATTCATTTCTTTATTTATAATGTTCTCTCACTTCTAACTTCTTTGGAAGAGTTTCCCTTTATATTTTCTTCTTTTGGCATACTACAATAATCCATATATATGCTTAATAATTAAGGGCATCAAAGTATATTTCGTATTGCGCAAGATTTTTTATTACGAAATGGTTTAGCAAATAATTTTGCTATAATTTTGGATGAATCATTTGCTTTATTCTTTTTATAAATCCTGTTTACTTATTCATTATGAATGAGAATCTTTATTTATATCTTTTTAGGGTATTTTTCCCCAATGATTTTTTCTATTAATTGATTTATTTTACTTGATCATGTTTCAAGCATTTTTTTCCTTCGTCTTTGTTTGCTGTAACCCCTTAACTATTCATGTAGTAAATTTTGGGGGTATAGCTTAAATTCGTATTTTCTTCTTTCTTTTCCGTCAGAAGTTAACTTGTTTCTCTAGTCGGATATTTCCACATTATTTATTTAAATATAAATGCGTTCCTATCTTATCCGTATTTGTTATATCTTATCCATAACCTTATTTATATATTATTATAATTTTGATATCATTTAATTTAATATTTAATTTTTTTCTAAACCTATAAAACTTTTTAATAAGATTTTTTTTTGTCACTTGATCAAAGCCTAGGTATAAATGAATACCTAATTCGCAAAGATTGATAGCTCTGATACCAACCTGTCACACCCCGACTTAGGGCCTAGGCGTGTGACCAACAGTTGATCCGGTTGTGTAAATATATCAGAGTTTATTTTAGCGGAAGACTTTTAATTATTTAAAATAAAATATTTATATATTTTGAAAGCATTATAAATAAAATATAAATTCTTTTGTTTGAAAAAGCTTCTCTGGTAATAAATACCCCAGTATTATTGTTTTATAATTCTTTGTTTAATTTAGCATTTATTTTAATAATTAAACAATGAGCCATCTTTATCTTGCGAACACTCACTTCATGACTGGCTCTAATTCTTGACACTGTATTTTCCTGAAATGTTAGAAAATAGTAAGCTATATGCTGGTGAACACGCTGACACGAAAATACTTTTATTTACTTAATTACCCCTCAAGAATTTTAACTTTGGTCTCGGCCCATCGTGGCTTAGGAATAATTAAGTTGAAAACATAATTCAAATTATAAACTTTAAGTTCAACTCGACACGCTCAGGAAACACCGCAACGTTCGACATTACTATGATACCATAGTATACACATGGTCAGTCTCACTCGGACATAACGTTGGTCCGACCCATCGTGGCGGAGGTCGTGACCAAGTGTGGTGCGGTGTGCCCACCGACTTTTTACCACATATGTAAGGTTCCAAATAACGTATATATAGCCTGAGGGCCAACATTTACTTATTGTTTATAACGTTTTAGGGATACGTAATCCCATGTAATCAAAGTTTAATTTGACTCGATTGATCAAGTTATAAAAGTTTTGGGGCTTATTCACCTTTACTTTTGTATCAGCTTCAATACACTGTCCGAGGGTCATTCCCTTTTCTTTGCTATCTCGCACATATAGTACGAGTATAACTTTTTGTTAGTCAGATATTTAATCCGGCTTAAGACCTCTAGTCTCTTTTGTATAATCTTTACCTCGATTATATTTTCTTTATGAACCTTTAGCTCAAAACATCTTTTCCTTATTTAAACCTTTAGTATAAATATTCTTTCTTTCTTTTATAAGTTAAAAATCTTTAATTTAACTTACTTGCTTTTCTTTTACAAGATGAACCTTTAGTTCTAAATACTTTTCTTTCTTTTTACAAGTTTAAAACCTTTAGTTTAACTTGTCTACATTTCTAAACACTACGTTTCTTCTTCTTAAAGAAACGCATACTTTATTTACTTATTAGTTAAGAAAACTAATAATAATCTTAAATAACAACTAATAGGACTATTTTCTATTTTCATCTTTTCCCTTTTCTTTTTATAGCATATTTGAACCTATAGTTCAAATCATGTATCTTTATGTTCGGACTTTAGTCCGACATGTTTTCTTTTCTAAAACCTACGTTTTCTCAAAACATATACTTATATATATACACACACACACACACATTATTTAGTTTATATTAATATATATAAACAATATATACATTCATTTAAAATACTTTTAAATAATACTTTTATCTTTATTTATTAATAAAGATTATTTCATTTATTTTTCTTTATTTATTTTTTTAATATTATTTAAATAATAAATCATACTTTATTTATAACTAGGGTTTTAGCCTTTTTATATTTTATTATTATTTAATTCGGGCATTATGCCTATCTTGTTTGGGTTATTATTTGCGAGACTTTCGGGCAGCACTTCGACGCTTGCACGTATATCGAGAATCTTGATCAACATCTTTCTTCAAGTAAAACAAGGTTTACCGATCATTAAAAATTGTTGGCACGCAGTTTGAGGCGGTCGTCGGGTCGTCTCGAGTCGGCACACACTTCAAGGCATCATCGTCGGAATTGGCACGGTTTACAAGATAACGTCGGTTTTATGGCACGGATTACGAGGAGTCAGGACACGTTTATCGAGGTGATTTTTAGAGTGAGAAAGTATGTTCTAGAGATAGAAAGATGTAACATCCCGTTTTTTTAGTTTCGGTTAATAAATGAAAACCCGAGTTATTATGAGTCGGGCTAATGTTAAGTTAAATGGATATGGGTTATGGACTTGGGTAATGAAAGAAAGAGGAAAAGGTCATGGGCTTAAGCCCATGATCCATAATTACATAAGTCATAATTACCCATTTAATTTCATTTACACATATTCCATACACCACCAAATCACACACTTAAGCTTTCTCTCTAGTTTCTCCTTTTCTCTCTAGCCGAATCCAATGGTAAACCGAGCACCGATCCAAGGTAAGGATAGTATGATGTTGTATGAGCTTAAACCCGTTAGTTATGGTCACGAAACGACGAGCCGACACCGTTAAACCGTTTAAGTCACGAGATCCGAGTGGAATCGGGTATAAACCGAACCTAAGATGAGCTTAGGGGTCACCCTAGCTCAGATCTGGATCGAACGAGGCAAAAAAAGGTGAAAAACGAGTCAAAACTCGTTTTTTGCGGCGAAACCGCATTTTTCCGGCGACAGCGCCGGAAATGGTACGAGGTAAAGGGAATGTCAGAGAATCTTCCTGACATTCTCTGACCTAACCCTAATTCGTTAACGAGGAGTTAACGAATTAGGGGTAATTCGCCACGTAATTCGTTAAGGAAAATATAACGAACTAGCTTTAGTGCGTCTTCAATTCGTTAAGGAAAAAAGGATAACGAATCACCCTTGATTCGTTATAGCCAGTTCGTTAGAAGAGATAACGAATTAGATGGACTAATTCGTTATTTGGATTGATCCGCTATGGACTGATTCGTTAAGGAGTCCAGTTCGTTAAAGGGTTCAATTCGTTATAGGAACCAGTTCGCTAAGATAAGCCAGTTCGTTAAGAACCAATTAACGAATTAAAAGTTTGACAAAATGACAGAATGGTCCCTGAACTTTGAAAAAGAATGATTTAATTACAAAGAAGCCCTTGAACTTTTAAGATAGAAAATTAATTAATGATTTAAAATTCTAATGAAAAATGTGATAAGACGGTTAATGGAAATAAAATTTTTCCAAGCTGACCTGGAAGCTCGACCCCAGCCAGGGGCTCTGCCCCTTGGACCCTGCTAGGGGCTGCCGCCTCTAGACCCCGCTATCAGGGGCGCTGCCCCCGGACACTCGTTCTTTGAGGGTTATAACTAAATAGAAACGCGATGTGAGTAGTGATAGTTAATTGATACGTGTAATTGTTATACAGTTAGTCGAGCACCGCTACAGAAAGGAATAACAATTAACGGTGAATGTAATCGAGTTCAGGTGAGTTTCTAGCCCCACTTCCTTGTTATGTTTTCGGGACTGTGTGCATACTCGATGTGATAGTTAATACACTTACCTTAACTGGTAAGTGTATGCTTAGTATGATGTATGAATGATGATTGCTTGACGGTGTGTGAACGATCTTCGGATATTGCATGTACCGTCAGGTGGTAGTCAAAGTTATGATTGATATATATGATGTATGAATGATGTATATATGAATATATGTGATGCATAAATGATGTATGAATGAATAAGTAAAAAGTAAGTATGATATGTTGACGGTACGTGAACGCTCTTCGTAGATTGCACGTATTTTCAAGGAAAATGTGTAAAGGACAGGTATGTTTCAGTATCATGAATTAAAGGGGACCAGACCCCAATAATATCTGTGAGGATAGGGACCTGACTCTAATAATATCTGTAAGGATAGACCCTAATAATATCTATGAGGATAGGGACCAGACCCTTATAATATCTTTGATGGTAGGTACCAGACCCTAATAATATTTGTGATGTTGGGTACCAGACCCTTATAATATCTGTGAGGTTATAGGGCGGAAGGCTCTTTAAGTAGTATGGACAGTTATATATGTAAAGCAAGGTATGAATAACGTACACACCTTCGGGCTCGTGTGCAAGTTTGAGAACAGATTGTATGTTGTATGATTAACTAGAACTAACTCAGCGTAGCTGACTTTTAGTATGCACGCAGGTGAGTAGAATGAGGAAGATCGCTTGAGGGGAGGCACATGGCATGGACTTGAAGAAGCTGGCATCTCAAGGAAATGTTATGTTATTTTAAAGTCAATGTTTTAAGTTAAAAGATTTGGAATGCTCATTAAGACAAAAAATATGGTTATGTAATGAAATGGTTTGAATGTTTTTAATATTCCTCGAATGTTTTTATTAACTCTGATATTTAGAACTGCGTTTATGAGTAAATCCAACGTCAAAAGTGAGGCACCGGTAACGGGGCCTTACAAGTTGGTATCAGAGCAATGTTCGAGAGATTTAAGCATCCTACATGCTTAGACTCAAACAGAGAATGGGATTAAAGTCATAAAAGAAAGAAGATGCCAGTACGAGAATGCCATGTGTCACTCAAGCAAGCCAAGTAAAGGTATAGTATGTGATTAAATTCACATGTAAAGTAGAATGATGAGTGGATGTTTGCGTAATTGCTAAATAAAGTATGTATGAATGCTAGCTTAATGGCTAGGGATAGGAGTATGTGATGATATGAACTGTTTGATTGTCTAACTGTTAGAAGTAGAATTAGCACAAATAGACTCATAAGAGGAAGTGTATATGACATGGAAAGTAACGTGAGCAGCTAATTGCAGCTGGGCACTGTTATTACCTGTTAGCCTTACTATCCTTGTACTAAATGATTCCTTAAGTGATGACGTTTGTGTTTCCTTGTAGAATACGAATGGCTGGAGCTAAGAAAACTGCTGGAAAAGGAGGACGTACGGGACGTCGTGGTAGACCGCGCGTTGTCCGAGAACCGTCAGTAGAGCCAACCGCTAACAATGAAGGTGAAGGAAGTGTAGCTGGTCGAAATCCGAGTAACTAGGGGGTTCAACTGGATCCCGCAATTCAAACTGCCATTGCTCAGGCGGTAGCAGCTGTTGTGAAAAACATGAATCCTGAAGGGTCTGCTGGAGGCCGTGAAAGAACCGCTGAAAGGGTGGAAGGAGATGGTAAGAAAAATGATGAAGGGGAGGGAGAAGAATCAAGCGTGGTTAAATCAGTGAAGGTTGATGACAAGAAAAGGGGCCGAGGTGGGTGAAACTATAAGTCCTTCAAGGGTTGTGACCCGCCGAAGCTGACTGGCTTAGGAGACGCAATCACTACTCTTCAGTGGATAACCGCCATGGATAAAATTATCCGAATTAGCGAATGCCGTCCCGATCAAGCTGTGGGTTATGCTACCCAATCATTCGGTGAGGAGGCGATGTACTGGTGGGAATTAGTTGAGCAGAGGAAGAGTCGAGAAGAGATCAAGGCCTTGAGGTGGGACGATATGAAGGAGTTAGTGATGAAGCGATTCTGTGCTGATGTTGAGGTAGAAAGGGTTGAGATGAAATTTCTGAGTCTGAAAGCGGGAAAGATGACACACCGCGAATACACCACTGAGTTCAACCACATGTCAAGTTTGGTGCCAGACTTGGTGAATACTGAGGCCAAGCGGATCAAGTGTTATCTTCGGGGACTGCCGCAAAATGTTCGCGTCTTGGTCAAGGCTGGTAGACCGGGCACTTTTGATTCTGCTGTAGGGCTGGCAGAAATGGTGTATGATGATTTGTCGACAGATGATGTGGTGGTGGAAGAGAAGAAAGATAAGACGTGGGTCGCTCCTGCTAAATGACCAGGTACTCAATTGTGGAACCCCAAGAATAGGCAGCCGAGAGTTTGGGAGAAGAGGTCGTGTAAGAGCCGCGGAAAGATGCACGGTGGTGAGTGTAAGTGGAGTAGGAGTTATGATGTTTGTAACAAATGTGGAAAGGCTCATGGTGGGGAATGCAGGATGGGTTCGAATGCATGTTATAAGTGCGGGAAGATAGGGCATTATGCTAATGAGTGCAGTGCAAAGCCAGCCTGTTACAAATGTGGCATGACGGGCCACATGACAAGGGAGTGCACCGATGGTGAGGCTGGAGGAAGTGGAAAGAAAGATGCTGATCAAGCTAGGCCGAGGACTAGAGCCTACATGCTGACCCAGGAACAAGCCCGGCAGATTCCTGATGTTGTGACCGGTACGTTCTTAGTAAACGGTATTTCTACTTCAGTATTATTTGATTCGGGTGCGAATAGAAGTTTTGTAGCTACGACATTCAGTAAACTAGCTAAAATGAAATGTTGCCGAGTGTCTGAAACCTTCATAGTAGAAACCGCTAGTGACACCTCGGTGAAAATAACGAAAATGGTTAAGAATTGTAAGATAGAATTAGAGGGACATGAGTTCCCTGTTACGTTGTATGTTATGACCTTAGGAGGGTTCGATGTAGCTTTGGGAATGGATTGGTTATCTGAGTATGAAGCTCAGATAGTATGTAAGGAGTAGGATAATAAAGTTAAAGTCCTTGGATGGTAGTGCGGTGACGGTTTGTGGTGATAAAGAAAGTTCAGGGCTTAATGTCATTTCGAGATAAAAGCCGAGGGGTTATTAAGACGAGGGTGTGGTGCCTACCTGGCGTATGTTGTCAACGCTACGGCCGAGACGAAAGAAATGAAAGATGTTCCTATCGTGTGCGACTATCCAGAAGTATTCCCTGAGGATCTTCCGGGGTTGCCACCGGAGCGAGAGATAGAATCCAGATAGATTTAGTACCAGGATCCCAGCCCGTTGCGAAAGCACCTTACCATCTAGCGCCGTCCGAGACGAAAGAATTGATGTCCCAACTGCAAGAACTCCTCGACAAAGGTTTCATAAGACCAAGTGTTTCCCATTGGGGCGCGCCAGTGTTGTTCGTTAAGAAGAATGATGGAAGTATGAGAATGTGCACAGACTATTGCGAGTTGAATAAGCTTACGGTAAAGAATAGATATCCTTTACCAAGGATTGATGATCTGTTTGACCAACTGCAAGGTTCAAGTTGGTTCTCATGAATAGATCTCAGATCTGGCTATCATCAGCTGAAAGTGAAAGAGACAGACACCCTAAAACAGCGTTAAGAATGCGGTATGGACACAAAGAGTTCCTCGTGATGTCATTCGGTCTAACAAATGTTCCTGCAGCATTTATGGATATGATGAATAGGGTGTGTCGGCCAATGTTGGATAAGTCAGTTATCGTCTTCATCGATGACATATTGATTTATTCAAAAAGAGAGTCTGATCATGCCGAGCATCTAAGGGAAGTATTGGAGACTCTGAAGAAAGATAAGTTGTATGCTAAGTTTTCGAAATGCGCTTTCTGGTTGGGAGAAGTGCAATTCCTAGGTCACGTGATCAATCCTGAAGGAATTACCGTGGACCCAGCTAAGATTAAAGTGATAACAAATTGGAAGACTCCACAGAATCCGACTGATATACGAAGCTTCTTAGGGTTAGCTGGCTACTATAGGAGATTCATCGAGGGTTTCTCTAAGATAGCCGCACCGTTGACCGGTATGACCCGAAAGTCGATAGTATTCATTTGGGGTAAGTTTTAAGAAGAGGCTTTTCAGGAGTTAAAGAAAAGACTCACTCAAGCTCCAATCCTTGCTTTACCCGACGGTGACGAGGATTTGGTTGTTTGTACCGATGCTTCGCATCGTGGGTTAGGTTGTGTGCTGATGCAACGAGGAAGGGTGATAGCTTATGCGTCTAGACAGTTGAAGGTCCATGAGAGTACCTATCCGACGCATGATTTGGAGCTAGCAGCAGTAGTGCATGTTCTCAAGATATGGAGGCATTATCTATATGGTACTAAGTGTACCATTTACACAGATCATAAAATTTTAAAGTATTTCTTCGAGCAGAAAGAATTGGTGGTTAGAATTGATAAAGGATTACGACTGCGACATTAAGTATTATCCTGGTAAAGCTAATATGGTCGCCGACGCGCTAAGCCGTAAGAATGAGGAAGTCATTGCAACAGTAAAGTCATATCAGCTAATTATGAACTCAAGCTTATTTGAAGAAATCATCAAGGTGCAGTCAGAAGTGCTGGTAGATGAAGGGCTAGTAAAGAAAGAAAGGATTTTCGGTCAGCAAGATGAGTTGATGGAAAACACGCATGGTGTTAAGACTAGGTTTCACCGTATGTGGATTCCACGCCATGGAGATCTCAGAGGTCGAATCTTAGATGAAGCTCATAAGCCAAGGTATTCGATTCATCCAGGAACTACGAAGATGTACCAAGATTTGAAAAGAGACTACTGGTGGCCGGGAATGAAGAATGACGTGGTAGAGTATGTCAATAAGTGCTTAACTTGTTTACAAGTCAAGGCAGAGCATCAGAAGCCTTATTGAAAGATACAACCTTTGGAGGTACCAGAATGGAAATGGGAACACATCACCATGGATTTCATAACTAAGCTACCTCGTACAGCTAAGCATCATGATACCATCTGGGTGATTGTGGACTGTTTGACCAAGAGTGCTCACTTTATGCCTATACGAGAGGCTATCTCGTCAGAAACGTTAGCCAACTTGTTCATTAAAGAGGTTGTATCTGTGACATCTGCCCTGATCCGACCCGACCCAGGTACCCGTTTCCCTTATCCGATCTCTTTCTTTTATGATTTAATATCTATTTATACTTATATTTTACTTTTAATAATAATATAAATTTCCTTCCCGCCTCTTTCTCTCTCTTTCTTTCCGCCGTCCCCTCCCTCTTCCTTCTCTCATTCCGCCTTCTTTTCCCTCTTGTCGCCGTCCCGCCCTTAAGCCTTGTTTCCCTCAACTCTTTGCTTGTCCTTTGGTTCTTCCCGCCTAAGGATGTCTGCAGCTCCACGCGCCAGACTCCTTACATGGAAGCCTGCGTGAAGACATCTTGTTCCTGCGATGCGTGAAGAGGACTCTTCTCGCAGCGCGCTAAGAATGCATGTTCTTCCCGCAATACGCTAAGAATGTATGTTCTTCCCGCGATGCGCTTAGAATTCTAGTTCACGCAGCACGCTAAGGATGTGATTCTTCCCGCAGTGCGCTAAGGATTGTTGTGCCAGCCTTCGCGCTCGCGCACTCAGCCTTCCCGCGCTTAACCCTTGTATCTTCTGTTTAAATCTAGCCGTTTGCTTTTGTGTTGTCTTATCTTTTGAGCCGTTGACCTAACCCATCTAATGTCTGAATAGTTACTTTCGGCGCAGCATGCGCACCAACCCCATTGGTTGACAGATAAAGTGACTGACATAATCTTTTGAGATCTGCTTTTGCCATGCTTGACCAGTACCTTTATCTGATCCGCCTATGCTTTTTACTGTTCCCTGTCAGCTTTATCTTGCCCCCTGCAGCTGCCATATCTTTTGATATCTTTACTTTTCAGAACTTTTTACCGTTGATATCTTTTCTTTTACTTTTTGAGATCTTTTCCCCTTTTTCTAGGGTTTATGTCTCCTAGGGTTTCTCTATAAGTAATAATAATATTTTCCTAACACTTCACACACAAAACACTTAATCTCTCTTATTATCTCTTCCTCCCTTTTTGCTCTCTGCCGTTGTCCTCCTGCCGTCTCCTCTCTTGCCTCCGTCTTCCTCCTTGTTCTTCCCTGCTTTTCCGGTAATATATATATATTATATATAATAATTTACTTATTAATTATGCTAACTTATAATCAAGACTTAAAACAGATCATTAAAACAATAATCTTATTTATAGGTTAACTTGTGCTTGTTTAAAGTTGGTTCTTGCTTTATCTTACACCGCATCGTTTATCAAGTGAGTTATCTCGTATTTAATCCCTTTTTATTTTAAATGCTTTGGGATGTTCATGTGTTCATACAAAACTTGAGTCTTAAACTGTTTATGAACTTTAGTCGCGCAGTATCCCATGTGTTGAGGACGTAGACTTGGCTGTTTATTTGTATGTGTGGATCATTAACCGTATGGACGGTCTATTCCGCAGTTTTCATGGTACCATTAGATGAACACGGGAGAACATTCGTTTATGATTTTCTCTTTTGTTTACACATGCACAGTTAGTCTTGTTTGTGAGCTCAATTGTGAGCACTGGCAGTCTTGTCTCTTAGAGTTGGTCCCGATCAGATTACACCCTTGTTGAAAACCAGACATACACATGATGCGCGCAGATTTATTGTTATCTATGTATTGTATTAAACTTGATTCCTCACCAACACGCAAGTGTTTGACGTTTATTTTAACACATGTTCAGGTTTGCAGTAGCTGTTTTGGAGCTTGTGGACACATAGGACGTTTTTACTTTTGGACCTAGATTAAAATGTATCAAGACAAGTTAATGTTGTTTGAATGTTATAATTTAAAATATATTGATTTATGTTTGATTTATGTTCTATATTTTCCCCGCTGCGCGTGCGCGATAAAATGTGTATTAATAAATATTGACACCAATAGTGTCGCGAGTAATGAAGCAATATGTGGCGCCCCGATGTATAATCCGCCTTTGGTCGGGGTGTTACAGATTGGTATCAGAGCTCGTTGACTTTAGGATAGGTGGTTAGACGTAACGGCCTAGAATACCTAAGAGTCCCTTCTCGCGCATGAGAGAAATCTCATGTTTGCGCGCTTATTGTTAATTACTCGTTATTTATGAATATGCTCGCACTTGCGCAGTATATGATTTTATGTTCTATTTTGCGATATTTCGATTTTGGTTGAATTTCGATTTTTATTGATTTTACTTACATATTCGTTTGTGGGATTTGAAAATCCGAAAAGTCATAGTGATACATGAATAGTTGATTTTCAATTTCCATTTACGATTATGTTCTGAGGTTGGAGACTTGAAAAGTCATGGTGATACATGAATTGTCAACCTCCAATACTCATTTTCTTGTATATTTTATATTGAAGATTGGAAAGTCATGGTGATACATGAATCGTCAATCTCCAATACTCGTTTACTCGTATATTTTAAATTGGGAATTCGGAAAGTCATGGTGATGCATGAATTGTCGATTTCTGATTCGAATTTGTTACCTTTATTAAGTCTGCATATTGGGTCATTTATTTTACTTTAACTTTTGATAGCATCTAACTCCGTGAAACCAAGCTTTATAAAGTTATACTTTGCGATAAAACCAAGATATTAACTAAAATTAAAACTTTTATAGAATGCCTCCGCTATCTCGCCGATTTCAGAGAAGAGAAGCCTCGCGCATGCGTAGACAGCAACGTTCCCAGGAAATGGCCGCCGCAATAGCCCAAGCTTTGAGCCAAAACAATACCAACACCTCGAGTTATAACATTAAGTCCTTTAATGCGGGTAACCCTCCGAAGTTCACAGGTCTTGAAGGAGCCACCGTGATGCTCCAATGGCTTGAGAAGATTGAAAACACTTTCCTCCATACCCAATGCCCCTCAGAAAGACGAACCCTATATGCTTCCAGTGTCCTGGAATCCAGAGCGCTTACATGGTGGAATGGAGTAGCTCATGCGCGTGGCGCAGAGGCTGCTTCTAGCATGACATGGGAGGAATTCAAGGAAACTCTTACGCGAGAATTCTGCCCTCCCAACGAAGTTAAGCGCCTGGAGGAAGAATTCTGGAACTTGAAGCAATACAGCGGTGAAGCGCGCGAGTACGCGACGCGCTTCCACGAGCTAAGCTTACTGGTCCCTCACCTTGTTACCCCTTCCCGCCGAGCCATCGAGAAATTCCTTGGGGGTCTCCCCATGGAAATTCAAGATTCTGTATGGGCCAGAAACCCAGTTACCCTCTCTGACGCCATCGAGTTGGCCGCTGTGCTTAGCGACAACCATGTCAGAGCAGGAACCCTGTTCCTGCGGGGAACTGAGAAGACCAAAACCACCAAAACTGTCCCTGAACCCGCAGAAACCAAACCAGAACCCTCAAACCGTAACAACCTCAAGCGCAGGCGCAAGGCCTATGCGCTTACCAACCCGCCCATTGTCCAGCAACCCGTTTACCAACCCCCAGTTTACGCGCCTAACCCACTGTCAACCTACCCAGCACCTCCTGCAGTCCATAACTATGCCTTAACCAATCCAGCACTCCCTGCCCCGCCAACTAAGAAACCTTACACAGGAAACCATCCCTTTTGCCCAACCTGTAGATTTCACCACCCAACCCAAACCCCGTGTCGACTTTGTAACCGATGTGGCCGTACTGGTCACACTGCTGAAAACTGTAGAGTCCTTCCCGCAAATCCAATTGCGCCAACACCACCAGTCTACCCGCAGAACCCACAATCAATCTACCAAAACCCACGACCCAGATCGTGCTTTAACTGCGGTGATCCCAGTCATTTCCGGAACGCGTGCCCAAGACTACAAGTTCAGATTACGCAAGCGAATCCGGTGAACCAGATTTCGAACCAAGTGACGCGTGGACGAGCTTTTAACATAACCGCGCACCAAGCGCAAGCGAATAATGACGTAGTTAATGGTACATTTTTGCTTAACGGATTTTATGCTTCTGTACTTTTTGATACTGGCGCCGATCGAAGCTTTATCTCTCGCGCCTTCGAGCAGAAGCTTGCGCGACCGCGCAACGATTTAAAAGAAGATTTTTCAGTTGAATTGGCTAATGGTGAAATTATTTTAATTAACTCAGTGATTAAAGATTGTACGCTTAATCTTAACGAAAACGATTTTCTGATCGACCTCATCCCTATGCCTCTTGGAAGCTTTGATGTTATTATTGGTATGGACTGGCTCTCGCATAATCGCGCCGAAGTTATTTGCGCCAAGAAATTGATTCGCCTACCTCGAGAAAATGGTGATCTTCATATTTACGGCGAAAAACCCTCCAGTGGTCTTAAGCTTATGTCTTGCGCCGAAGCCCAAAGACTCATGCGGAAGAAGTGTATTGCATTTCTAGCCCATGTGGTTAAACCTGTTGAAGAGAAGAAGCTTCGCGATATCCCTGTTGTGCGTGATTTCCCTGAAGTTTTTCCTGATGATCTTCCTGGTATCCCTCCCGCTCGTGAAGTCGAGTTCCGTATTGATCTTGTCCCTGGTGCTTCCCCCGTAGCTAAATCACCTTACCGTCTTGCACCCGCTGAGATGCAAGAATTGGCCAGCCAACTTCAAGAGTTGACTGCTAAAGGATTCATTCGCCCTAGCTCTTCGCCCTGGGGTGCTCCGGTGTTGTTCGTTAAAAAGAAAGATGGATCGTTTCGCATGTGTATTGATTACCGCGAGTTGAACAAACTCACCATTAAAAACCGGTATCCCTTACCGCGTATTGACGACCTCTTCGATCAACTCCAAGGTGCCTCTTGTTTCTCGAAGATTGATCTCCGCTCTGGCTATCACCAGTTGCGCATCCGCGATGAAGATGTTCCGAAAACTGCTTTTCGAACTCGTTATGGCCATTTTGAATTCTTGGTCATGTCCTTCGGTCTAACCAACGCACCCGCCGTTTTCATGGATCTTATGAATCGGGTGTGTAGGCCTTTCTTGGATAAATTCGTGATCGTGTTTATCGATGATGTTCTGGTGTATTCTAAGACCAAGGCCGAGCACGAGCAACATCTTCGGTTAGTGTTGCAGAAGCTTCGAACCGAGCAGCTCTATGCTAAGCTTTCCAAGTGTGAATTCTGGTCTGATGAAGTACAGTTTCTTGGTCATGTTGTAAACAAGATGGGTATTCATGTCGACCCATCCAAGATTGAAGCAATCAAGAACTGGATTACGCCATCCTCTCCTTCTGAGATCCGTTCCTTTCTAGGCTTAGCTGGTTATTACCGGCGCTTTATTTCGAACTTTTCAAAGATCGCTTTGCCTTTAACAGCTCTTACGCACAAAGGTAAACCATATATTTGGGGCTCGAAGCAAGAAGAAGCCTTTCTGACGCTCAAGCGTTTGTTGTGTGAAGCTCCTGTTCTTGCGCTACCTGAGGGTAATGATGATTTTGTCGTGTACTGCGATGCATCCAACCAAGGTCTCGGTTGTGTTCTTATGCAAAGAGGCAAGGTTATCGCTTACGCATCAAGGCAACTTAAGATTCACGAAAAGAATTATACAACTCACGACCTCGAACTTGGTGCAGTTGTTTTTGCCTTGAAGATCTGGAGACACTACCTTTATGGTACTAAGTGCATCCTCTACACTGACCATAAAAGCCTTCAGCATATCTTTGATCAAAAGGAACTTAACATGAGGCAACGCCGATGGAACGAACTCATCAGCGATTACGATTGTGAGATCCGGTATCATCCTGGTAAGGCTAATGTGGTAGCCGATGCGCTCAGCCGAAAACCCTGCCAACTTAACTGTATCTTGCCGCGCACCCAGCTTCACTTCGCGCCGATTCAAAGCAACCTTGAATCGCGTATTCGTGACGCGCAGCGCGCATCCATCAGTAATGGTAACCTTCGCGCCGAGTTAGCGTGTGGCGCGGAAGCACTCTTTGTCCCTAATCTGAGTGGAATTCTCTGCTATCTCAGTCGCATCTGGATCCCTTGTGATGAGAATCTTCGCGCTGATATCCTGAGTGAAGCGCACAAATCTCGGTATTCTATTCATCCCGGCGCTGATAAGATGTACAAGGATTTGCGCATAACTTATTGGTGGCCCGGTATGAAAAAGGATATTGCTGTGTTCGTAGCTAAGTGCCTGACTTGTTCTAAAGTTAAAGCTGAACACCAACGCCCATCTGGTTTGCTCGAACAACCAGAAATTCCTACGTGGAAATGGGAAGGTATAGCGATGGACTTTATTACCAAGTTACCTTTGACAGCAAGCAAACATGATAGCATTTGGGTAATAGTGGATCGATTGACTAAATCTGCTCACTTTCTGCCCATTCGTGAAAACTACCGTGTTGAGCATCTCGCGCAGCTTTATGTCAAGGAAATTGTCTGCCGCCATGGTACTCCTTTGAGCATCATATCTGATCGCGATGGCCGTTTTATATCCCGCTTTTGGAAGTCTCTCCAATCTGCGCTAGGAACTCGCTTGGACATGAGTACGGCATATCATCCTCAGACTGACGGTCAGTCTGAGCGAACTATTCAAACTCTTGAGGATATGCTCCGATCTTGTGTTCTTGATTTTGGGGGTAATTGGGATTCGCACCTGCCTTTGATCGAGTTCTCTTATAATAACAGCTATCATTCCAGTATTGGTATGGCCCCATTTGAAGCACTTTACGGTCGTAAGTGCCGCTCCCCGATTTGTTGGAGCGAAGTGGGTGAAACTCAAATCACAGGACCCGAACTTGTTCAAGAGACAACCGATAAAATCGTCAAGATCCGTGATCATCTGCTGACTGCCAGAAGCCGACAGAAGAGTTACGCAGATCGTAGGCGAAAGCCTCTCGAATTTCAAGTTGGTGATCTTGTTCTCCTCAAAGTGTCGCCCTGGAAAGGTGTTGTCCGCTTTGGGAAGAAGGGTAAGCTTGCTCCTCGTTATGTTGGTCCATTCAAGATTCTCGCGCGTGTGGGAAAAGTTGCCTACAGACTTGACCTGCCGCCCGCGCTCAGTAATGTGCATCCAACGTTCCATGTATCCAATCTCAAGAAGTGTTTAGCTGACGAGAACCTTCACATTTCACTCGATGAAGTTCAAGTTGATGAATCTATGCATTTCGTTGAGAAGCCTGTTGAGATTATGGATCGCGAGGTTAAGCAAACCAAGCGCAGTCGTATCCCTATCGTGAAAGTTCGTTGGGAGTCCAAGCGCGGAGCCGAGTTTACATGGGAAAGGGAAGATCAAATGAAGATCAAGTACCCGCACCTGTTCTCTGCGCAACCTACTTCGAGATAAATTTCGGGACGAAATTTCTTAAAGTAGGGGAGACTGTGACATCTGCCCTGATCCGACCCGACCCAGGTACCCGTTTCCCTTATCCGATCTCTTTCTTTTATGATTTAATATCTATTTATACTTATATTTTACTTTTAATAATAATATAAATTTCCTTCCCGCCTCTTTCTCTCTCTTTCTTTCCGCCGTCCCCTCCCTCTTCCTTCTCTCATTCCGCCTTCTTTTCCCTCTTGTCGCCGTCCCGCCCTTAAGCCTTGTTTCCCTCAACTCTTTGCTTGTCCTTTGGTTCTTCCCGCCTAAGGATGTCTGCAGCTCCACGCGCCAGACTCCTTACATGGAAGCCTGCGTGAAGACATCTTGTTCCTGCGATGCGTGAAGAGGACTCTTCTCGCAGCGCGCTAAGAATGCATGTTCTTCCCGCAATACGCTAAGAATGTATGTTCTTCCCGCGATGCGCTTAGAATTCTAGTTCACGCAGCACGCTAAGGATGTGATTCTTCCCGCAGTGCGCTAAGGATTGTTGTGCCAGCCTTCGCGCTCGCGCACTCAGCCTTCCCGCGCTTAACCCTTGTATCTTCTGTTTAAATCTAGCCGTTTGCTTTTGTGTTGTCTTATCTTTTGAGCCGTTGACCTAACCCATCTAATGTCTGAATAGTTACTTTCGGCGCAGCATGCGCACCAACCCCATTGGTTGACAGATAAAGTGACTGACATAATCTTTTGAGATCTGCTTTTGCCATGCTTGACCAGTACCTTTATCTGATCCGCCTATGCTTTTTACTGTTCCCTGTCAGCTTTATCTTGCCCCCTGCAGCTGCCATATCTTTTGATATCTTTACTTTTCAGAACTTTTTACCGTTGATATCTTTTCTTTTACTTTTTGAGATCTTTTCCCCTTTTTCTAGGGTTTATGTCTCCTAGGGTTTCTCTATAAGTAATAATAATATTTTCCTAACACTTCACACACAAAACACTTAATCTCTCTTATTATCTCTTCCTCCCTTTTTGCTCTCTGCCGTTGTCCTCCTGCCGTCTCCTCTCTTGCCTCCGTCTTCCTCCTTGTTCTTCCCTGCTTTTCCGGTAATATATATATATTATATATAATAATTTACTTATTAATTATGCTAACTTATAATCAAGACTTAAAACAGATCATTAAAACAATAATCTTATTTATAGGTTAACTTGTGCTTGTTTAAAGTTGGTTCTTGCTTTATCTTACACCGCATCGTTTATCAAGTGAGTTATCTCGTATTTAATCCCTTTTTATTTTAAATGCTTTGGGATGTTCATGTGTTCATACAAAACTTGAGTCTTAAACTGTTTATGAACTTTAGTCGCGCAGTATCCCATGTGTTGAGGACGTAGACTTGGCTGTTTATTTGTATGTGTGGATCATTAACCGTATGGACGGTCTATTCCGCAGTTTTCATGGTACCATTAGATGAACACGGGAGAACATTCGTTTATGATTTTCTCTTTTGTTTACACATGCACAGTTAGTCTTGTTTGTGAGCTCAATTGTGAGCACTGGCAGTCTTGTCTCTTAGAGTTGGTCCCGATCAGATTACACCCTTGTTGAAAACCAGACATACACATGATGCGCGCAGATTTATTGTTATCTATGTATTGTATTAAACTTGATTCCTCACCAACACGCAAGTGTTTGACGTTTATTTTAACACATGTTCAGGTTTGCAGTAGCTGTTTTGGAGCTTGTGGACACATAGGACGTTTTTACTTTTGGACCTAGATTAAAATGTATCAAGACAAGTTAATGTTGTTTGAATGTTATAATTTAAAATATATTGATTTATGTTCTATATTTTCCCCGCTGCGCGTGCGCGATAAAATGTGTATTAATAAATATTGACACCAATAGTGTCGCGAGTAATGAAGCAATATGTGGCGCCCCGATGTATAATCCGCCTTTGGTCGGGGTGTTACAGTATCTAAGCATGGAGTACCGTTATCGGTCGTGTCAGATAGAGATACTCGTTTTACTTCAACGTTTTGGAAGAAGTTCCATGAAGCTATGGGAACGAGATTGAACATTAGTACGGCGTATCATCCTCAAACAGATGGAAATTTTGAAAGGACGATCCAAACCCTTGAGGATATGCTACGTGCTTGTGTTTTAGACTTTGGAGGAAGTTGGGACGACCATCTGCATCTGGCAGAGTTCTCTTATAACAATAGCTACCATTCAAGTATTGGTATGCCTTATGGAAGACGCTGTAGAACTCCAGTATGCTGGGGAGAGATTGGTTAGAAGGAGATGGGAAGCCTAGAAGTTGTGCAAGAAACCTCCTCAAAGTTCGATCAGATCAAAGAAAGAATGAAAGCTGCTTAAGACAGATAGAAGTCGTATGCTGATAAGCGGCGGCGACTGATTGCGTTTAACGTTGGTGACAATGTGATGCTCAAGGTCTCGCCTTGGAAAGGAATTATTCGTTTTAGGAAGAGGGGAAAGTTGAGTCCGATGTACATTGGACCGTTCAAGATTTTAGATCGAGTAGGTGAAGTGGCTTACAAGTTAGATTTGCCAGAAGAGTTAGAAGGAATTCACTCAACCTTCCATGTTTCTCATCTAAGAAAATGTCTGGCTGATGACACGTCGCACGAGCCATTAATGGACATTGAGGTTGATGAACAGTAGAACTACATTGAGCAACCAATCGAGATAGTTGACCGCAAAGAAAAGCAGCTTCGTCATAAAGTTATCCCACTAGTGAAGGTGATATGGAAGCATCGCAAGGGATCGGATGCTACATGAGAAGTCGAAGAAGAGATGCGCAAATTTTATCCAATGTAATAGTTAGGTTTCGGGGACGAAACCTCTTTAAGGAAGGAAGACTTGTAACATCCCATTTTTCTAGTTTCGGTTAATAAATGAAAACGTGAGTTATTATGAGTCGGGCTAGTGTTGGGTTAAATGGATATGGGTTATAGACTTGGGTTATTAAAGAAAGAGGAAAAGACCATGGGCTTAAGCCCAGGATCCATAATTATATAAGTCATAATTATCCATTTAATTTCATTTACACATATTCCATACACCACCAAAAAACACACTTAAGCCTTCTCTCTAGTTTCTCCTTTTCTCTCTAGCCGAACCCAAGGGTAAACCGAGCACCGATCCAAGGTAAGGATAATATGATGTTGTATGAGCTTAAACCCGTTAGTTATGGTCATGAAACGACGAGCCGACACCGTTAAACCGTTTAAGTCACGAGATCCGGGTGGAATCGGGTATAAACCGAACCTAAGATGAGCTTAGGGGTCACCCTAGCTCAGATCTGGATCGAACGAGGCGAAAAACGGTGAAAAACGAGTCAAAACTCGGTTTTCCGGCGAAACCGCGTTTTCCGGCGACGGCGCCGGAAATGGTACGAGGTAAAGGGAATGTCAGAGAATGTTCCTGACATTCTCTGACCTAACCCTAATTCGTTAACGGGGAGTTAACGAATTAGGGGTAATTCGCCACGTAATTCGTTAAGAAAAAATAACGAACTAGCTTTAGTTCGTCTTCAATTCGTTAAGGGAAATGGATAACGAATCACTCTTGATTCGTTATAGCCAGTTCGTTAGAAGAGATAACGAATTAGATGGACTAATTCGTTATATGGACTGATCCGCTATGGACTGATTCGTTAAGGAGTCCAGTTCGTTAAAGGGTTCAATTCGTTAAAGGAACCAGTTCGCTAAGATAAGCCAGTTCGTTAAGAACCAATTAACGAATTAAAAGTTTGACAAAATGACAGAATGGTCCCTGGACTTTGAAAAAGAATGATTTAATTACAAAGAAACCCTTGAACTATTAAGATAGAAAATTAATTAATGATTCAAAATTCTAATGAAAAATGTGATAAGACGGTTAATGGAAATAAAATTTTTCCATGCTGACCTGGAAGCTCGACCCCAGCCAAGGGCTATGCCCCTTGGACCCTGCTAGGGGCTGCCGCCTCTAGACCCCGCTACCAGGGGCGCTGCCCCCGGAACCCGGTTCGTTGAGGGTTATAACTAAACTAGAAACGCGATGTGAGTAGTGATAGTTAATTGATACGTGTAATTGTTACACAGTTAGTCGAGCACAGCTACGGAAAGGAATAACAATTAACTGTGAACATAATCGAGTTCAGGTGAGTTTCTAGCCCCACTTCCTTGTTATGTTTTCGGGGCTGTGTGCATACTCCATGTGATAGTTAATACACTTACCTTAACTGGTAAGTGTATGCTTAGTATGATGTATGAATGATGATTGCTTGACGGTGTGTGAACGATCTTCGGATTTTGCATGTACGGTCAGGTGGTAGTCAAAGTTATGATTGATATATATGATGTATGAATGATGTTTGTATGAGAATATATGTGATGCATAAATGATTGTATGAATGAATAAGTACAAAGTAAGTATGATATGTTGACGGTACGTGAACGCTCTTCGGAGATTGCACGTATTTTCAAAGAAAATATGTTAAGGACAGGTATGTTTCAGTAGCATGAATTAAAGGGGACCAGACCCTAATAGTATCTGTGAGGATAGGGACCCGACCCTTATAATATCTGTGACGGTAGGGACCAGACCCTAATAATATCTGTGATGTTGGGGACCAGACCCTTATAATATCTGTGAGGTTATAGGGCGGAAGGCTCTTTAAGTAGTATGGAAATTATATATGTAAAGCAAGGTATGAATAACGTACACACCTTCGCGCTCGTGTGCAAGTTTGAGAACAGATTGTATGTTGCATGATTAACTAGAACTCACTCAGCGTAGCTTACTTTTAGTATGCACGTAGGTGAGTAGAATGAGGAAGATCTCTTGAGAGGAGGCACATGGCATGGACTTGAAGAAGCTGGCATCTCAAGGAAATGTTATGTTATTTTAAAGTCAATGTTTTAAGTTAAAAGATTTGGAATGCTCATTACAAGAAATATGGTTATGTAATGAAATGGTTTGAATGTTTTTAATATTCCGCGAATGTTTTTATTAACTCTGATATTTAAAACTGTGTTTATGAGTAAATCCAACGTCAAAAGTTAGGCACCGGTAACGGGGCCTTACAAAGGAGTTGTGAAAGTTGGTGTGTGAGAAATGAGGGCTCATTAGCCCTATTTATAGGTTGAGTCGCCATGCCATCGCGATAAGCGATGGCCTGAAAGAACCCCATCGCGTATCGCGACGTAGGGTTGGTAAATCATCAGTAGGTCTGCCACGTGGCGGACGGAGTGCCACGTGGTGACATGTGACGGTCTTTGTGCCACGTGGTGACGCGTGGCGTGACACGTGTCACCTTGTCAAAATTTGTCATCGTGATACGCTATGACTTTAAGCCTTGGCCGTCGTGTATCGCCATAGTCCAGGAATTCAGAACTTTTATTTTTGTCTTTTAACTTTGAAACTTGTCAATTTTGGTCCTTTATCTTTTGAACTTTGTATTTTTGACCCATTATTTTTAGGATGTTACAAGGTTCAATCGTGAAAGATATTTATTATTAATTTTATTACTTTGAAATATAACTTTTATTTATCAAGCTTATAATATAATTTTAATTATATAAAATACATAATGATACTTAATTACATATTTATAAAGATTTCATAGTTTATATAAAGAGATTCGTTTTAAATATTTATTTTAAACTATTAATACGTTTTTATTAATAATAAAGCTTTCTTTTATACTAATATTGTAAATAATAGATAACAAATAATAAATAATGATATTTATATAAAATATGATCTTTTGTAAAATACGTAAGGTATATTTTTATATGTGAATTAACAAAGTTATATTATGTATTGTAAGCTAAAACCTTTCTAAAATATTTATTAAAACCTTATTTTATCCTTTTTAAATCTTTTACTTAGCTAATATATATATATATATATATATATATATATATATATATATATATATATATGTTAGTTCAACAGGGAAATGATATTACTGTGAGAAATGCGAGAAATGAATATGAACAACTATATTTATTTTAGGTTTTAAAAGTTTAAAGATAAATAAAAAAAAAGATGTAAATGCAACAATAAATGCACTCTCTCTTTTCAATTAATACAATCAATATAATCATAATAAATCTCTCTCTAATTAATATATCTACCTAATTTAACAATAATAAATAAAAAGATAAAAACACCAATGTAGTTTTATAATTTATTTATATTCTCTTCATTTTATCCAACAAAAATACAATTTATTCATATAATACTAGTTCTTTATATTAAAAAAACAATTTCTTTCCATTCAATTTATTAGCATATATCAACACGTAATTTCTAACTATAAATATCAAAACATAATATAAATCTTTTTAATTGATATATCTAGAAAAACTATTGTCATAAAGAATAAAACAATGTCATACAAATGTGTCAATTAAATATAAACAATAAATATACAGCATACACAAAATTATATATCCTACACTTGTTTTTAGTAATAAAAACGCATAACATACAAAAAAGCATACAACTTACATACTTAATTCGACATCAACAATTATATAAACTACAAAAAAATACACATATACTACACGTGTGTATGTTATATGTTTTTCGTTTGTAGGTTATATGTTTTCTTATTCTTAGAACAAGTGTGAGTTATATGTTTTTGTGTATGTTGTATATTTCACATTTAATGCAACCATGTGTAAGATAGTTTTTTGTATTATTCATCACAATGTAACTACGTGTTTATTGATATTGATAAGTTGAGTTTGAAGAAATTGGTTTTAAATAGAAAGAAATTTTAGTGTATGAATAAATTGTATTTGTGTAGGATAAAATTTTCGTGTGTAGGTTATATGTATTCGTGTGCGTGTGTATTTTATTGATGATGAATTTTGTGTGTAGGTTATATGTTTTCTTATTCTTAGAACTATTGTAAGCTATATGTTTTTGTGTATGTTGTATCTTTTTTTGTTGATATTTAATGCAAACACATGTAAAACAGTTATTTGGTATTATTTATCGCAATGTAACTACGTGTTATGGATATTACTATATTTAGTTGGAATAAATTGGTTTTGGATAGAAAGAAATTCTAACGTATGAATAAATTGTACTTGTGTAGGATAAAAATTCAAGAGACAAAAAAAATAAGTTATAAAAATAAATAAATTCTTAATATTTTTCAATTATAGTAATTTGATTAGTAATATTAATTGAATAAAAAACTATTGTGATTTATTAGTTATAATAATTAAAGAGAGATAATGCATTTATAGTTTCTTAAGTTATCTTTAAGCTTTTAAAACCTAAAATAAAACTAGTGGCTTATATTCATTTCTCGCAGTAATATCATTTCTCTCTTGAACCATCCCCTATATATATATATATATATATATATATATATATATATATATATTATGGTTTTTAACCAAAATTCGGAAAACAACTAGTAAATGTGTCGGTTTTGTAAAAGTAGTGATTTATTAGTATATATATATATATATGATATTAATAATAAGATTTAAATGTTTAATATATTAATATATATGCTTTAAGGAAAATTTAAAAAAACAAAAACAAACACAAAACGGGGCTGGGGGATTTGAACCCGGGCCCCCAGCGCCCACAAGCCTTTAACGTAACAACACAACCAACTGCACTACAAGCTCAACTGATAAGAAATTGAAACAGAATATTTAAATAATGCAGATTCAAACCCAATAATAGATGTGAACCCTAGCAATGTTAATCGGCCATATTGTTAATCAATCGGCCGATTAACCATAGGGGTTTTGTACAGCTCATGACTACAAACACAACGGTACAACGTTTAAGCATGGGTTAGTTCTGTAAGAATAGGGCCGGCGATGCAAAGGTGATAAACAACCACCTAACAACGATTACAATTTAATTGGGTTGAGGGGTTTAGATGAAGAGGGTTAGGGGATTGTGGTTGCAAATTTAATTGAACAATTATAAACGTTTATATGTATTTAGATTTAGGGTTAGGGTCGACTTGAATAAAACGAGTAAGTATGATCCTTTAGATCGAATTAACTTAATTGCGATGTCGGTTAGGCTGAATTAGGCATATACAACGTGGATTTGATTCAATTTTCATATACACAACGAGAATTGAGGTCCAAGTAATCAAAATTGTAAACGGGTTTCATGAAAACGGGTTTGGGTTTGAAGAAAACGGTTTAGGATAATTAGAAACTTTTTTGCATCTTAGCCCTTGTAATATGAGAAGGGAAACAATTGGGGTTAAAGTTTGGTTTTGGGTGGTTTTTGCCAAGGCAAGAAAGTTATATTTATATATTATATAAATAAATAATAAAAAAACAATATAATAATAGTTTATTTTCTCGATAAACGCGATATTTGTAAATAAAATAACCCGAACATTGAAACGGGTCGGATATTTAAAAAAAATGTTAATTCGAAAACCCGAGTTGTTACAGAATCATGGGTATGAGTCTCAGCAAACCCAAATAGCCCTTAAACAGGTTATAACATTTCATTATATTAAAAAATAATCTCACCAAATATTTGATATAAAAAAAATATAAAATATGGATATACTAAAAATTAATATCTGATATAAAAAAAAGATATCTATAATTCAAAAACAACTCTATAGTAAAAAAAAATAAGCGGGTCATGGGTGTCAACAAACCCAGACAACTTTTATATTGGGTTATAACCCTTTCATTATCAAATCTTATGTATATTATTAAGTTTCTTACAATAAATAAAATTAAAATCTAAAAAAATATAATAATATTTGAAATGAATAATGTAAACAATCACGTAATACGAGGAATAAAATCTAACATCCCGTTTTCTCGTTTCGGTTAATAAAATAAATTATGAGTTATTATGAGTCGGGCTTGTGTTGGGTTAAATAAATATGAGTTATGGACCTGGGTTAAAAGATAAAGAGAAAAGACCATGGGCTTAAGCCCATGATCCATAATATATAAACAATAATTAACACTTAATCCATTCATTTACACATATTCCATACACCACCCAAAACACAAACTTAAGCTCCCTCTCTAGTGAAACTAATCCCGACCAGAGGTAATGATAGTATGATGTTATATGGATCCAAACCCGCTAGATTTAGTTGCGAAACGACTAGCCGGCGCCCTTAAACTGTTAAAGTCATGAGAACCGGGTGGAATCAGGTATAAACCGAACAAAAGATGAGCTTAGGGGTCACCCTAGCTAAGATCTGGATCGAACGGGACGAAAAATGGTGAAAAACGGTGGAAAACGAGTGAGATCTCGTTTTTTCTGGGGAAATCGCGGTTTTTGGCGTACGAGGTTAAGCATGTCAGAGAATGTTTCTGACTTTCTCTGACCTAAACCTAATTCGTTAACGGAAGTTTAACGAACTAGCCTAATTCGTCTGCTGATTCGTTATGGAAAGAATGACGAACTAGCCTTAGTTCGTATCCAAATTCGTTAAGGAAAAGATAACGAATTAACCCCAATTCGTGATGCCCATTCGCTAAGGTCCAATTCGTTATGATGACCAGTTCGTTATAAAATGGTCATTCGTTATAAGAACCAGTTCGTTATAAGGTTCAGTTCGTCTTAAAGGACAATTCGTTATAAAGGCCAATTCGCTATGAAGGACAAATCGTTATGAAGTAACGAATTAGCCAATTCGTTATGAAAAACAGAAGTAACGAATGAACCCCAAGAACTGAGTAACGAACTAGAAGTTTAATAAAATGACAGAACAGTCTCTGGACTTAGAAAAGAATGATTTAATTTTAAATAGCCCTTGGACTTTATTAATTTATGGATGATACCTTAAAGAATTAAGAGGTTAACAATAAAATAATAATTTGAAATCCTAATGGAAAATGTGTTAACCCCAGCTAGGGGCTCTGCCCCTTGGACCCCGCTAGGGGCTGCCGCCCCTAAAACCCCTCTGCCAGGGGCGCTGCCCCCGGACCCCCGTTCGTTGAGGGTAATAATTAAACTAGAAACACGGTATGGTAGTGATAGTTAAATTGATACGTGTAATTGTTTTACAGTTAGTCGTGCACAGCTCAAGAAAGGAATAACCATAAACGGTGAACGTAACCGAGTTAAGGTGAGTTTCTAGCCCCACTTCCTTATTATGTTTTCGGGTTTGTGTGCATACTCGATGTGATAGTTAATACACTTACCTTAAGTGGTAAGTGTATGCCTTGTATGATTTATGTATGATGAATGCTTGACGGTGTGTGAACGATCTTCGGATATTGCATGTACCGCCATGTGGTAGTTAAATATATGATTGATATATATGATGTATGAATGATGCATGTATGTTATATTGATAGTACATGAACAATATTCGGATATTGCACTTATTGTTAAGGAAAGTATGTAAACAAAGGTATGGTATAGTTGCACGAAACATAGGGACCAGACCCTAATAATATCTGTGAGGATAGGGACTAGACCCTAATAATATCTGTGAGGATGTGGACCAGACCCTAATAATATCTGGGCGGATAGGGACCAGACCCTAATAGTATCTGTGATGTTGGGGACCAGACTTATAATATCTGTGAGGTTATAGGGCGGAATGCTATTAAAGTAGTATGGATAGTGATGTATGTGAACTAATTGTATGTTGTTTGATTAACTAGAACTCACTTAGCGTAGCTGACTTTTAGTGTGCACACAGGAGGGTAGGATGAGGCAGCTCGCTTGATGAAGACACATGGCATGGAATTAAAGACACTGACATCTCAATGAAATGTTATGATGTTTTAAAGACTATGTTTTATGTTTAAACGAATATAAATGTTTGATAAGACAATATTTGAAAGTTGTGTAATAATTTATGGTTGAAGTTTTATATTCCGCGTAAAGTTTTAATTAACTCGGATAATAGAACTGTGTTTATAAGTAAATCCAATATCTAAAGTGAGACACCGACAATGAAACCTTACATAAAAACTAGTATTATATAGTACAAATCTAAATCTAATTCTATTTCTAATATATTACTCCTTCAATTTTTGACAGATAAAAGGTTCCCAATTAAAGCAAGTTGTTGGTAAGATGTCGAGCATTTAAAACTTGATTTAGAATTTTCAGTAACGACAAAAGTTGTGACAACGCAAAATAAAAGGGTCTTGAAGCACATGTAAATCTTGAGTTTCTAGACCGTACTTTTAGCACCTATTCTATACATGTCCTTCAACTTGCCTTGGTGTGGTGGGAATGGTGTGGTGGGAAGTACTTACACGTAGCCGCAATTTTAAATAGGACAAACTCAAGTTAAAATAAGACAAATCATGTTTCCATAATAAATAATCTAACGTTATCCGGATAGAGTTTTTTATACATCACTAAAGTGTTTCTGTCTTGAGCTTTTATATAAAGGAATTTCATTAAACATTATTATTTTAATACAATGAAAAACACTTTAAATAATTTAATAAAAACAAAATCACATCAGAGAGAAATATATTAATGAAAACTAGCATGCTAGATGGCACATGAAAATTAAAGCTACACCACGTTTTCCAATATGATTCATGTAGAGGTAGGATACTAAACCCATCATTAAATTAATATAACACCTGATAAGTGGATAAATTATGCGCTAGGCGGAAGACATGGCGCCATAACTATAAACTTAATAAAAGCGGACATACGGTGCGCTAGGCGGACTGCATGGCGCCATAATCATAGCCTAATATAAGAGAAATCTGCAATTTGCCTCCCTGGTTTATATCGTCGCGAATGTTCTGCCACTGTGAAATTTTGGCGGAGCAGTCTGTGCCATTGCCGTCAGTTGACCGTGAGTTGACTGACCAAAAAACGTTGAAATGACCATTTTACCCCCCTGAGCCTATAATTAATTTTAAAACTATATATCCAAATTTCGGTAGAGGGTGGGGTTCAAACCCCCGACCCCTGGTTTAACAACAAACAAAACCAACCATTTGAACTGAACTAACATTTGAAAAATCTATACAATATGTAATATATATTCAACATTTGAACTGAACCAAGAATTGAACTAAAAAAGGTTTTTTCTAAACCTTTTTTTTTAACCAATTTTTTGTAAAAAACTTTAACAAACTCGTTTTTTAGTAAACTTTTCGTCCGAAAACAAAGAAAAGTGTCGTTTTTTAGTAAACTTTTCGTTCGAAAACGACGAAAAGACTCGTTTTTTAGTAAACTTTTCGTCCGAAAACGACTAAACGACTCGTTTTTTAGAAAACTTTTCGTTCGAAAACAACGAAAAGTGTCGTTTTTTAGTAAACTTTTCGCCCGAAAACGACGAAACGACTCGTTTTTTAGTAAACTTTTCGTCCGAAAACGACGAAACGGGCCGTTTTTTAGTAAACTTTTCGTCCGAAAACGACGAAACAACTCGTTTTTTAGTAAACTTTTCTTCTGCAAACAACGAAAAGTGTCGTTTTTTAGTAAACTTTTCGTTCGAAAACGACGAAACGACTCGTTTTTTAGTAAACTTTTCGTCCGAAAACGAAGAAATGGGCCGTTTTTTAGTAAACTTTTCGTCCGAAAACAACGAAACGGTCCGTTTTTTAGTAAACTTTTCGTTTGAAAACGACGAAACGACTCGTTTTTTTAGTAAACTTTTAGTCCGAAAACGACGAAACGGGCCGTGTTTTAGTTAACTTTTCGTCCGAAAACGACGAAAAGTGTCGTTTTTTTAGTAATCTTTTCGACCGAAAACGACGAAACGGGTCGTTTTTTAGTAAACTTTTCATCCTTCGCTCAAAAACAACGAAACGAGTCGTTTTTTATTGTAATTTTAGCTCAAAATCGACAAAACGGGTCAATTTTTATTGTAATTTTTGCTCAAAATGGACGAAACGGGTCGTTTATTATTGTAATTTTAGCTTAAAAACGACGAAACGGGTTGTTTATTATTGTAATTTTAGCTCAAAAACGTCGAAACGGGTCGTTTATTATTGTAATTTTAGCTCTAAAACAACGAAACGGGTCGTTTTCTAGATAAAAAACCCGAGCCCGAACACACAATGAACACAACCATTCTTTTATATATATTACACAAACACAATACATAAACACAAACACAATACATAAACACAATATATAAACACATATATCAAAACACCCGAATTATAAACTTCGGGATTTTACGTGCCGACCCCAACCCCGAACACTACAAAAGTAGAAGCGGGTCAAGATCCCACCTTCTACGGAAGGCCAACCGGGCTTGACCGGTGAAAGTAACAACAAAACAGACAGAAATTCTCCGAATCCGGATTCGGAGACTCAGTCCAAGTGGGACTCCGAATAACCAACTGAACCGAATAACCAACACCAAAACCATTGTGAAGTGAAGGTGAAGGTACGACGGTGGTGGCGACGGTGATGGCGGCGTCGGATAGCGGCGTCGGTGATGGTGATGGATAGCGTCGGTGATGGTGATGGTGATGGCGTCGGTGATGGTGATGGATGGCGTCGGTGATGGTGATGGTCTTGGTGGGTGATGGTGTATATATATAGAAAATGTGGAGAAATTGTGTTGGTGATGGTGCTGGGTAAGGAAAGAAGGAAAGAGGAAGGAAGGAGGGGTGGAGAAGGGGGAAAGAGTATGGAGGAATTTGGAAGAAGATAATACCCGGTGGTCGGACTATCATTTTTCCCGGCAAGCTGGGTTTTCAAGCTTTAAAAAAAAAATAACAAACAGAGTGGCACATATGTGACCCGCCAAATTTCTATTTATAAAAAGTCTAAAACACCCTCCATCTCAACGGGCTTTAGCGAGAATATTTTAAGGATGGGCACAGACTGACCCGCCCAATTTTCACAGCGGTCCAAAGTTCGCAAAATCTTTTTCAGTGGTTTACTCATCCAGCGGCGATATAAACCAAGGAGGCAAATTGCAGATTTCTCCCTAATATAATAAACATTCCCTGACACATTGGGAATGATAGCGCTAAGATCTCCACCAGCATGGGACAAAAAAGAAGAATTTACATTGAGAATATCACCACAACCAATGAGGATTGGACAACATATAAAGGACGGTACAAAATAGTACACCACGTCAATGTCAAAAGGCCATGATGTCCACCAACCTCCACAACCGCATGAGTGGAGAATATAATTGGTGGAAAGAATGAAAAGACAGTTGGCCATAATCTCTCTCATCTGGCTATAAATACCAATATATCTCCGCATGGTAAAGGATCCACGATCGAATATTCCAACTCTCTCTCAATCCTTTTATACTGTACTACCAAGTACTGATTCTCACGATGGAGGGTGGTACGAGAGAATCCCCCCATTCTTCGTAACGAGCTCACGATGTTCTGTTTACAGGAAACTCATCTGTGCCAAGGAGGATTATAAACCCATCGTGGGGATAACTTAACCATTACCCTTTGACTAACTTGTTAGATCTAAGCGGTGGACTTGTGTTTCTTCATCGGCGTCATCTGTGCATATTGCTAGAACTGTTAAAACTCTTAAAACTCGTTCACAAAAAACCATGCCACGAGAAATAATGGCTTGGTTAACAACAAAAACTCTTGGAAAAAGTGAAACAAAGAATGGCGGCGGTCATTCAACCAAGAACACTATTTGATGGGGAGGCCAGTAGTAACGGCGAAGAAGAAGACGAACACGAAGTGGAGTCAAATCCGCTTTGAACAAAAACACCGGCTGGCAAAACACGACCGCTCGACCTAATAGCAAGGCAGAAGGCTCACATCGGTCGCGTCATGAAGGCGAATCGCGTCTAAATGACCCTGACTATGAAGTAAGTTGGAGGGGCCTAGACGCCGCCGCAAAAAAAACTCATCAAGTATCAACCCAGACGCGAACGAAGACTTTTCAAAACCATACTGACCAACAATATCGACGGAAAATCAAAGTTCATCAGAAGGATCGCAGAGGCGGAATTACCTGAGAACCCAAAATTCG